>NC_142063.1:144689131-144901631 GCF_059756535.1 Pantherophis guttatus
GAATTTTGACAGTCGTAACTATCACTCATTCAGTACTTTCACAAGTGCAAACTGTCACTGAAAGAGTGGTCATTAAATAAGGACTACCTATAGTGGGTTATCCTATTAGTGATTATTGAAGCAGAGAGATCAACCAGGTACACATTCTCCTGTGGGGTTTGGTTCTCTCCCTTACATAAAGCTTCTAAGGGAAGTCATCCACTGACAAGACTTTATATCATCAAACAAGACAGGCAGGAGATGCTGTCAATGTCTTGTCCCAGTGCCTTGAGGCTCTCAGAGTCTAGGTACATTTAAACAAATTGAAACTGAATCCCGGGAAAGATGTTCATTAATCTAGACATTTCTATGGCTATAGTGTTATCTTTTGAGGAATTGGCACTGTCCTGAAAATGCAGGTCCAAGATTTGGAATTCTCTTGGACTCATACTTACTGTACCATAGAGAAGTGGAGAACTTAGCCAGAAGGGCCTTCATCCAGAGCCAGTTGCAGCTTCACCTGTGATATAAGGGTCTTCTTCTTGTTGTTGTTAGTTGCAAAGTGGTGTCCGACCCATCGCGACCCCATGGACAACATTTCTCCAGGCCTTTCTGTCCTCTACCATCCTCTGGAGTCCATTTAAGTTCATGCTGACTGCTTCAGTGACTCCATCCATCCACCTTATTCTCTGTCGTCCCTTTTCTTTTTTTGCCTCCAATCTTTCCCAGCATTAGGCTCTTCTCCAATGAGTCCTTCCTTCTCATTAGGATGTATAAGGGTCTTATATATCAGTAACTCAAATCCTCATCAGCATTCAGTTGGAATTCTGCAATGTCCTGGACATGTGGTTGCTCTTGAAGATCAGCTTACCTTCAATTTGTCAGGAAAAAGTGGCCCATTTAATTGGCAGGCATTTGCCTCCATGAACATATTATACCACTGCTCCAAACCCTACACTAGTTTCCAATTAGCTTCCTAATGTAGTTCATAGTGGTGGTTATTACTGCAATATGTACTTAGTAATGCCCTTTTTGAGTATTATTGCCACTCCATTCCTTCATATGGCTTCATGTTCTGAATAGCATATCATGTAATAATCTGATTTAAAGAAATCTATTTTAGACCACCTAAATTCATCTATTCCCCAAACATGAGGCGTATTGTGCTTCATTTCTATTTAACAACGACACATTTTTCTTTGTTCACCTTCCATATTCCAATTGTGAACAAGAAAGGATTCCTGTTTCAATATCAGTATCAGTGATGGGACCATCTTACAGTTCTGGAGTCATCACATCTAGAAAATATTTTCCTCAGTCTGGATTATCTCATCACTAGCACACAATTTGTTTCAGCCACATCTCCTGATAACAATAGAGAACCATTTTGCCATTGCCTTTTTCCATGTTTGATTTTATAGCTTCTTCTCATAGATGGGTTGCAGTAGTGGGTTGCTCCCAGTTTAGTCCGGTTCTATAAAACTGGTAGTAAAACCATCGGGAGGCTCTGCTCACCCACCACAACATCATCATTGGTGATCTGTGTATGTGTAGAAGCGTGCAAGAGTGCGCTCCCGCTACAAACCTACAAAGTAAAGGTAAGTGGAACCCACCCCTGATGGGTTGGCTAACTTCATATTTGTAGAGACTCATCTGCTCCCATTTTCCATTGTAGATTATTTTTAGATATGACCCTTTTCTTTTGACCTAATCCACAAGAGTGGATCTTATCAGAAATCATCCTCCTGTTGCCATCAGTGATTAGATCATTGGAGCTTAGCCCCTCTATCACATCAAAATGGTAATCTCATCAGAGATCACAGATTAAAAAGTATATTATTACTATTTTATGCCCCAACAATATTAAATTTTGTTTTTGATGTATTTTATGTCACTGTTAATCTTTGTGGATCATAGTCTTGTCCAACCTTTCCCAAATTGTTACTGAATTCCATTATCCCCTAACCAATAAAAAAAATTAAAGTCTAACATATTGGAAGATGCAACACTGAAGAAATCTGGGTAGCCAATGCTGGTTAGCATATTTTGAATCAAAATTGATTGAATGTGATCACCAAGCAATTAGGTTAATACTTAGAATTCAACAGTCTTTACAAATGCTTACCTTTATCTAATCCACATATATTTCTATTATTTCATTCATTTGCTGAATATAAAGCTGTACCAAGTGAATTTTTGAGGAAATCAGAAATTATTCCATATACACTGATAAGGAAAAAATCTTCTTGACACTTTACTTGACATTATTTTTTTTGAAGGTTCCATTTAGCATTTTCATCTTTTGATTCAAGTGATATACATAGGGTTCATATGTGAATTCATACGCATCATTATGAATGTGTGAGAGCTTTAAAATCATAATTTGTAATCCTTCTAAAACAGCATTTTATCTTCATCGTCTATGGTATCATACACCACAGACTGACACTATTTCAACCATCATTTATCTTATCAGTCACATTTGATCTTTTATGTTATTCCATTCATGCAAATCTAAATGTCTGTTTCTCAGATTAGCTCCTTACTTTACATTTTAATTATGTCCAGAAGAAAGCCAAAATACTACTGACAAATGCTTGGAATAGTTTTACCTACAGGATTGTTTTCCTCTGCCTCTAAGCAAAAACAGAGGTAAGAATACTCTAACTATTAAGCAGAATGAAGTGATATTCAGGATTTTCCTTCATTATTTAGTCCAAGACTTCAAAGTACTGTAGTTTCTATGTAGAAATACAAATGTGTATCTAAATTGTTACTTCCAGATGTGCCCCACCATCAAAACTGTTTGGGATATCTTTCAAAACAAATATTTGAGAACCATGGATGAGATCAGGCAGTACGAAGGAGAGCAAGACAATTGTTGCACAATCAAAAGTTCTGCTCACATAATATTGGATACGCTTATAAAAACCAAATTGTTAAAAAATGAACACTATAAGAAGAAAGGAGTGAGAGGCAGAAAAAGCAACATGTGAGATATGTTGCAGATTACTATATTGTTAATTAAGCATTTTTCCAAGGAGGTTTTTTAAAAAAGGCACAAGCGAAGTAAGCATCTTGGTTTCTTTTATCCCCGTTTGGATTTTTTTTAAAAAATTATTTTGCAAGTACTTTATGAATTGTAAAAAAAAAATAATCTAGTTTTACCCAGTTGTGCAAAACCATGATAAATAAATATAAGGAAATAAAGAAAAATCTCAGGAAGCCTAAAAAAAATTGATTTCTCCAATTTTTATTTGACTAGTTCTACTAATTAAATGAATGCACTGGAGGGACATAACTCGTCCTTGAAAAGAACTATATCCTGTTTAGAAACAAACATTCTAAAAAGCCCTGTCATATTTATTACATTATGCATCCAGTGAAATAATATACATAGTAATTTGTCTATGGGTTTTCCCCACTAGGAACCATGGTATAAGTATGCTTTGACATTTCGGGGGAAGGGGCATTTTCCCATGATGTTGACCTCATCTAATTCTCAGCTCATGAATGACAGAGCCTTAAGTTGTTCTTATCTATAGAAAACCTCTATGAATAACAGTATTGGATTATTCTCCTCCTTATTCTGGCAGCATTCAAGGGCAGTCTCCAAGTGTACAAAATCTGTTACGCTTTGTCACTCATTACCTTGGAGGGAAGTCATGCAATTGCAGCTTTATATCTACAAGGCCCAAATCCACTAGGCAGGATAGGGATTAACAGCAGTGACAGCAAATTTCATGCCAGTATAGTTTTCTACCAACCCAATTCAGAGGTAAAAAGGCCTACGAAGCAAAGGTCAGGGAAATCCAGTAACGTATGTAGTAGCATGATCATAATGTAACCAGGAAACAGAACTCTGATACACAGCCGAAATATCATGAAGGTATTTCTGCGTTGAATCTGAACCAAAAGATTAATTCTGAGACCGTTATGTAGGACATTTCGTTCATACTAAGAGGAAAAGGACAACCCAAGGCAAATGTTTGATTTACATGAAATGATTAGAATGTTGTACTTCTTTAAAAATAAGAGAATGCACTGAAGAGCTTCCTTCTAAACAGCATAGAGTCCATCAAAGTGATTGATCTGAAGCTTTTGTCTGTGAGTCAAACGCAGCAGAGGGTTGCAGAAGCAGGAAAGAGATATTTCTGAATCTGTTTGAAGAAATCTCATCCATGAAGAAACCAAATTACCATGGTAATTATCGTCTTACTTATAATTGTAAGTATATCCTTACATGGTTCATACAGCTCTTATTCTGAGAGCCTTAATCCTCCCTGGAAAGAGATTATCTTTTATGGAGTAGCTGAATTAAGTGTGTTCTTTCAACCAAGAAGCTATAGTGTATTTGGGCTCTGTGTGGGTACAAAGCTACTTAACGCATATTTATAAGTTTCTTTTTTGCTTTAGTACAATGATACATGAGACAAAGAAAGACCAGAAAAGTGCATCTACATACCGTATAGTCATCTTAAGAATTCCTTACAGTAGTGGCATGTTAACAATAAAATGCTTTGGTAGAAGGCATTTACACTAAATTCTGGAACCAATTTAATATCTGTGTTTTTAACCTTAGAGCCCTAAACAGAATCTAGTTAATCTTAAGCATGTGCTCTCTTTCTACATTCTCTTTCATGTGCCCTACTCAACTTCTGAATTTTTATTTCAAACCCAGATGAAAATAAGAGAGAGCCTATCTGAATGTCTGCCTGGCCCCATCATGGTTAGTTTTCCAGATTAAAACCTGTTTTTGTACAAAAGTTTCAAAATGATACCTATTGGCTGTATTTTTTTTCATAAAACTATATCAGTTATCCTTGACTGTTTCTTGCTTATTTTTACCTGCTACAAAGGTGAGATTTTTATTGACATTGGTTCATTGTAATTTATTTGCTGTTTTTATGTTATACCATTTTGCTTACCGTATTTGCCATTTAGCTTCCTTGTGTTTTATTAGAAAGGTTTTTTAAAATAAATAAGTTTGTGGTAATGCTAAGCAAAGAGAATAGAAAATATTTGTCCAATGGTATGATACAGTGAGATCTCCTACAATGTTTGTGTTTGCATCATTAAATCATGGTCCTGAACATGCCAGGTATAGTTTGAACTATTTTGCTCTAAAAACATGGATATTTGAAAGTTTGAAGGAAAGATTAATAATTTTTATTTAAAAACAAGATTTAAAAATAACTTTAGAAAGATTGGGTAGAAATTCCTCTATTATTGTTGATTAATTAAAATTATAAACTAATCAAAACTCTGTTAGTTAGTAATGCCAAGGCTTTGAAAATATTCTTCTATTTTATAATTTGTGTTCATTACTGGAGGAATAAATGGCAATTTTCTTACCTACAGTTTGATATTGTACCATTGAAAGGACTATGACAATGTTTTAGGCACTTAACTGAATTGAAATTGAAATTGAAAAAATTCACAGGGGAAAATTTGGTGAGTTTCAGCATGTTTGAAATAGGACATCTTTTCCATGGTAATTGCTACAAACAGGAATAATGAAAAGAATGTCTTTTTAAGATGACTCATTAGCCATCAGGAAAAGACGATTTATAAGTACCTCACAGGATTTAGTCTCTTGTTTAAATTCATTGTAAAATATTACATCTGAATCAATCAGTTCATTTTAAAAAGTATTTTTAAATAATTTATATGTTGTAAGTAGATCCACTTTCCAAAAACTAGTACCAGTAACTATCAAATAAATTGGACTACAGTTCCTATCATTCCTATAATGTTTGTACTGTACTAGTTCAGGTGCATACCAAGTTGGAAAAATTAATTAAATCAACTGATTGAAATGACAATGAATCAAAATATATTTTTCAATTATTAGAATGATATATCATTAAGTAAACAAACAAAAATTTATTTCCAAGGTGAAAAATGATAAAACCTCCCAACTCCTATAGATAGTCTATAGTCTGTAGACCAGAGGTCTTCAAACTTGGCAGCTTTAAGACTTGTGGACTTCAACTCCCAGAATTCTCTAGCCAGCTATGCATAGCTGCATAGCTGGCTGGAGAATTCTGGGAGTTAAAGTCCACAAGTCTTAAAGCTGCCAAGTTTGAGGACCCCTGCGGTAGACTAACCAAGCTCTCCTGTAAGGTCTATTCAGAAGTAAGCACTCTTGGTCCACTGGGATACACTTCCAAATAAATAAGGGGGCAGAGCAATCTGTGTTATTAGAAAGTTAGGATGCAATGTTATGCATACACTAAATTTATGAGATTCTTCATTAAAATTCAAAAGCTTCCTGCAAATGGTCAATTGGAAAAGTGTATGTCCCCATCCTCTGGAGAGAGAGGCATGGATATCAGAGGGATAAAAAAGAGTGATGCCCCAATAGATAACTCCTAAGAGAATACAATCCACAATTGTCTACCTCAGATATCTGTTTTGATTGAAACACATATTCCAAAAGCTTAGTAAACAATACCAGTTTTCACAATACCTTGCACTTTTGTGAATTCTTTCCCTACATTCAGTTTTTTATTATATGGAAGATACTCTTAACGTCTTGTTCATCCATTTCATGATTTTTTTTTGGTCCTATTCTTCTTTTTCTGTTATTATCAACCTCTTTATAAGCATGGTTTTATAATCAAAAGCAGAAATAGACACACTGGTGCCCTTTAGATGCTCTGCATTACATTTTCCATCAGCCACAGCCAGCATAATCTTTGACAAGGGATGGTGAAAGTTGAAATCCAAAATATCTGGAGGTTATAAGGTTCTCTGCTCATAAAGCAAGAAGAGAAATAATTTGTTCTATTTCTAAATGCAAAACCTGAGAAGGAGAGCCAATCCCTAAAGAAAGAGAGTGAAGCTATCTGCCAAGTTCATGTTCCCCGTTTTTTAAATCAGCAGCAAAGCTAAAATATCTATTTCTATTTCTCTGACAATTCCAGTTGCTAATTAGCATTCCCTCTCAGAGTTAAATCCTCTAGCCTCACTCAAGTCAATGGGAGTTTCATCTGAATAAGAGCTGATTGACTTTAGCCCTCCAGGATCTATTATTTTCCATTAAAAACTCCTAGCTGGCAACGTGGTTCTTGTGAGAATTCAGTGCTGTGCCAGGGCAGTCAGCACACCGCTTTCCAGAAGCCATATTCATGGCCTCTAATACCTTCACATATCATAATCATTTTGAAAGCTTCAACACATGTCTTCTAATGGTGTCACTCTATATAATGAGATATGCAAATCAGAGTGTTATAGAGAGTCTTAATTGCATTATATCATTCAGAGCTGTAAATGTTCAGCTAGTTACTGTCCAGGTAGAGCAATGAAGAAGTGGGGGAGGGTAGACTGAGAAGAAGAAATATTCGTTTTTGCTGCCTGACCCCCAAATTAAATAGGCTTCCATTACTAATAGGCAAATTTATACGTTCCACAGATACTGATGCAATAGTAGGTAAATAGTAAGAGCCTGGAGAAAGAGAAATGCGTTCTGAAACCTGACTTCACAGTTTGGGGTCCCTCAGACCACCACCACCCCCGTTTCATAAGCTTTTAAAAGCTGGTCATCACACTCTGAGGAAGGAAGTTTAGATTAAATACAGTTGAGCAGGAAAAAGGCAATGAGGGAACTCTACATAAAGAGGAGGATGTGTTCATAATAGGAAAAAAAAACTTTTTCCTTGGTGTGCAGATTAAAAACATTCTTCACAATAGGAATTTCTTTTTTGTCTGCTTCCATGATAAATATTATTAGACCACAAACTAATTTTAAATTACTGTATTTTATGGAGTATAAGACACATCCTTTTTCCCCAAAAAAAGAAGGTGAAAATCTGGGTGTGTCTTATACTCCAAATGTAGCCCCGCTACATTTCAAACCAAAAACCGAGGTTTCAGAGGCTGAAAAAAGCATCAGAAACAAAGCTTCAGAAAAGAAGCCCCCAAAGAGAGCTTCAGAAAAAAAGCCCCCAAACAGAGTTTCAGAGGCTTTTTTTCTGAAGCTCTGTTTTGGAGGCTTTCAGAGGCAGGAAAAAAGTTTTTTCTGAAATGAAGTTTCAGAAGTTTCAGAGGCAGAAAAAAAAGCAAAAAAAAAAAAAAAAAGCAAGGCACAGAGCTCACAACCAAGGAACCTGTTGCTAAAATTCACCTCTGGGAACAGCTGATTGGGGATAGTCCGGGAGGCCGATCCACCTGCCAATCAGCTTTTTTCTTATTTTCCTCCCCAAAAACTAAGGTGCGTCTTATATTCCGGTGCATCTTATACTCCGAAAAATACGGTACTTAAAATATATTAAATATATTAATTAGTGCACAGACCCATATTAAAGAAGTAAAAGAAAAAAAGGCAACATATTAAACAATAAAAAAGACAGAAATATAGATAAAACATTAAGAAAGTAAACAGAACTATATATGAAGACTTAGTTATGACACACAATTATACTTTAATCTGGAAAGGCCTCTTAAAAATTCAGAATGTTAACTATGACCTAGAATTCAGTCAAATATCGTGATACTAATATTGGGGTGGTGGTAGTTATGGAGCTGACAAATATTAGAGCTGCTTCAGTGTATTATTATCTACTGTGGAAGGAAGTCTGTACCGTACTTGCCAAGGGGTATGTTTCTTTTTTATTTAAAATCCTATGTTAATTTTTTGCAGAAAAACACTTGCTTGAGTAAGTAGATAAGTAGAGCTGAAATAAAGTGTCGGTACTGGGCAAAGAAAGTAACAGAAAACCTTTCTTGTACTCTGTGATAGAGAACAGCTCTTTCCAATAGGACCACTGGCCTATTCTATCTACAGTATATTCTCATCAATATTGCCTTTTGTTCCTATTGTTGCAAAGCAGGATCTCTAAATCAAGAGAAAAGGAAATTTCAGCCTTAATCTTTCCCAGACTCTCATCCCCTATTTCTCTTTGCTGCTTATAGTAATTGGCTAGAAGGCCATTTCAGCCAAGTCCAGTTATGATTTAACTTTACTTCATCTCTGATCACTAGCTAATAAAAAGCCGATAAAGATAAGGCAGGACAAGGCTACCAAAGATTATTTCATACCTCACACACACACACACACACACACACACACACACACACAAAAGATGGGACCAGCTTTCACTACTTTTCTACAAATATTCAAGCTTTCTTAATTGAGCAGTAAGATACACAGAGAGCAATAAAACCAGTTACAAATTTTTAAAAACCTATTGATGTTTGCCATGAGTTTAACCTAACATAGGGGGAAAACTCATGGTTCCCAGAAGACCCCTGTCAGCCTCAAAACGTCACTGTAACATATTCTACCCTGTTTCCCAAAAATAAGACCCAACCAGAAAATAAGTCCTAGTGTGATTTTTCAGGATGCTCGTAATATAAGCCCTACCCCCCAAAATAACCCCAGTTAAGATTGTCAGCCAAATGGATGCCTTTAGTACCGTATTTCCCCAAAAATAAGACCTAACCAGAAAGTAAGCCCTAATGCATCTTTTGGAGCAAAAATTAATATAAGACACGGTCTTATTTTCGGGAAAACATGGTAGTTTGTTACTGATGACCATTTCCATCTGGGTTTCAAAGATACACCTACTAAACATAGATTTTGGTTTGGATCCTAAAAGGGATATTAACATTGAAAGCATGTTTCCTATTGCTTCTTCTCCCTATTTTCAGGACATTGCACTTCCCCCCAAAAAATCCTTCAGAGGATTTCAATCACTTCTGGGCATTATGGCATGGGCAAAAAGAGGACTTGGAGGCAAGAAACTTCTTTAACTCAAATTGAATTAAGACCTAAACCCAAATTCCAACTTTCATCCTTGGAACTAATGTCTGGATCTCTTGATAAGTACAAGCGTTAGATACAAAATTATTAGATTCTCATCACAAACTAAACCATGGCTTACTTAACTATGAGTTGTGGACTAAGCCACAACTGATTAAATGTACATACTGTGCTCAGTCCACCATTTTATGCCTCAAGTGCCAACAACCTATATTATGCACTTCTTAAACTGTCTGAACAGAGAACACACAGGTGTTTAAGACAGGGAAGAGGAACATCTACCCTAACTTTGTGATACCTTTTGCCTTTTGTGTTTTATATATAGGCTGATGCTGATTTTTTATTATCTTGTGGTATATTTCAAATTATTATTTATTCTCCTAGTTTTTACTTCTGCTTAGTTTATGGACTGTAAGTGACCACAAGATCTTTGGATAGTAAAGGTAAATAGAATAGAATTCTTTATTGGCCAAGTGTGATTGGACACACAAGGAATTTGTCTTGGTGCATATGCTCTCGGTGTACATAAAAGAAAAGATACGTTCATCAAGAATCATAAGGTACAACACTGAATGATAGTCATAGGGTACAAATAAGCAATCAAGAAACAATATCAATATAAATCGTAAGGGTACAAGTAACAAAGTTACAGTCGTACAGTCATAAGTGGGAGAAGATGGGTGATAGGAATGATGAGAAGATTAATAGTAGTGTGTTCTGGTGTGCAGTGGTCTATAGCGTCGTTTTGAGGGTAGGAGTTGAAATAGTTTATGTCCAGGATGTGAGGGGTCTGTAAATATTTTCACAGCCCTCTTTTTGACTCTTGCAGTATACAGGTCCTCAATGGAAGGTTCCCCTTGCACATATGTGCTAGTCGTTCCTGACTCTAGGGGGCAGTGTTCATCTCCGTTTCAAAGCTGAAGAGCCAGCACTGTTTGAAGACGTCTCTGTGGTCATGTGGCTGGCATGACTAAATGCCAAAGGCGCATGGAACGTTGTTACCTTCTCGCCAAAGGTGGCCCCTATTTTTCTACTTGCATTTTTTACGTGCTTTCAAACTGCTAGGTTGGCAGAAGCTGGGACAAGTAATGGGAGCTCACCCCGTTACGCGGCACTCGGGATTTGAACCACTGAACTGCCGACCTTTCTACTTTGGATAGTAGGAGGGCTATAAATACATAAATAAATTCTGCAGAAATCTGTCATGGCACTAGTTTCGCACAAGGAATAACCAATGATGGCATTGATTGTCCACATGCTGTCTCTTCTAAAAATGAAAGATCACATCAGCAAACTGGACTCACTGGACTCACAGATGTGGTCTGAGCAATATGCGGAGGGGGGGAAATATCCTAGAATTGAAATATACCTGGTTTTGATAGATTGGTTTATTTTCCAAACTTCATAGATACACATAGCTTGGTAAGGGAAGCTAGGAAAGAGCCTTTTTCTACAAGCAAACTTAAAAGTAGACAATGCCATAGCACTACATATGAATAAGTATTAGCAGTTTTCAAAAGTAGGCATTGCCAAATGTTACAAGTTCACTGCATGCACTCCTAGCATTTTATAAATAGCTTGAATGCTAAACCTTGTATTTTCATATAGGGAGTATAGCATGAGAAGCCATGTTGATAAGCCAGATAGAAAGTAGGGAAAGATATGTTAAAAGTCTTCATAGATAGGAACTTGTGTACATAGATACAACTTAATGGTATGTGTGCTTTTTAGCATATTATATATAAGACAATTACATGTTATGTACTGAGAGTTAGACTAATGAGAGTCATTAATGGGCTCTCATATATATATATTTTTTAAAAAAAATAGCATCCTGATGCTTTTGGTTGTTTTCTTTGGCTAAAATCCCTATTCCCAAATCTGTTACTTCTTCCCCTTACATAGATGAGCAAGTATGAAAATCGTGGAGCTGTTTACACTTAGCTGGAGGTAAGACCCACTGAACTCAGCAGGTCTTACTTCCAAGTAAACATACATAAAATTGTGCTGGAGGATAATTATTCAGCTCAGGAAACAGGACAAGGATATTTTCACAAGACCTAAATGATAAGCCCAGGAGCCGCTATTAACATTTCTTACAACTGTGGGAGATCTGATTCATGTCACTCCCTCATTCTGGCTACTTTGGTTATTAGTAGAACTTGGCAGGGGGATAGGGGTGGATGGAAAGGAGTTTCTACTTGGTTCTGCACTTATATTAGAGCGTCTTAATGTAATCTCACAATTCCTGGCCAATAATGCAAATCCATTATTTTCCCTCTGGTCCTGAGGTTCTTATGGAAAGTTTTAAAACTGCCTAACAATAATGCCATGCTCTGACAAAATAGATATCATTAATTTATCTGTTATTAAACTGTAGTAGGCAACATGAAGCCTTCGGACCAAATGCAACCACCAACATAATGTATATTCTCAGAATCCTTCTCTGAGGGAGATGGGCAGGTAAGGAACAGGATGCATAAATAATAAACACCCCTCTGCCTAATTTTGCAAGTAGAAAGTGCTTGCCTGATAAAGCTACATATGCATTGACAGAAGCACATGTATATTCCTTCTCACCTAGCATATTTGGGTTCCTACATTAACATGCACACAAGAAACTCTCCATATGTGATACAGTTTCATTCCAAAGGAATAATCATAGTATTGGAAAGGATTCTTCTACTCCAGTCCCACAAGCCTAGAGTGGAATGTGTAACCTAGCCGCTATCTTATCCTCTAAAAACAACGATAGACAATGTTACTTTCTTTTGGGGACAGCATTTTCTCAATAGAAATCTTGTGTGGATTATATAGTGGTGATAATGGGCTGGTCCAAAACCTGGGATGAGTGAGGAAAGATCTAAAATGTACAGGACTATCCCTTCTCCTTTTTCTTCTCCTTTTTTACTTCGCCCAGAGTTCTGAACTGCTTGCTTGCTTGCTGGTCTCTTTAATTTGATTAGGGGCCACATGCAGCCTTAAGGGCGTAGGACATCCATCCCATCCCACAGTGTGGCAAAATGTTTATACTGGAAGTTAAACCAGAAGCTCATTTCCAGGAGAACACAGCACAAAATTTTCAATTGTCCTGGAGCCACACACAGTTATGCAGCATCTGAAGCAAGCATTGGAGCAACCATCTGGAATGAGGAAGGGCCAAAACACAATCTGTAGTTGGACTGTGTAACTTTAACAAAAGCCAAGTTGCATCGGGCCAAACTAGAGACTCCAATATTAATAACATTTCCAAGAAAAAAAATAATAAGGAAACTAAAAGGAAACAATAAAAACAACAGCGTTTCACCCAACTGTGCTGCTAACTTACACTTACCAGACATGAACAATCATTCTCTATCATACTTTCCCTTACACAATACTTATTACATTCAGTCTTGGATACTACTAGACATTTAGAACATTTAGAACTGAAGATAGTGCTGCCCTTTCCACAGGAGGCTGGGATACACATTAAACTTGGGTTGAAAGCAAAGCACGGAACTTATTGAATAATGTTATGTTTGACGTTAGCAATTAAAATAGGATGGGTATGGTGGGCTGATTGACAACCTGGTGGACCATACAAGGAGTTCTGGTAACATCACGGGATGTAGGTGAGCCAAATATTTTGTGCCTTGTTTGTGAGGCTTGAATGGCAGAAAGGGTGAGGATGAAATGGGGGCACTTTTTTATTACATTGCAACAGCCAGTCAGAGGACACAGTACTTTGGCTTGAGTGGGAAAATATTGTAATCTGATCTGGTGTGAATCAGCTTCTCACATGGTTGGTTCAGCCACGTACCTGACAATTATAGCCAGTTTTGTCCATAGACTCTTCCTGGAGAATGCAACCCTAATTGGGGGCGGGGTGTGTGTGTGAGAGTGTCCCTTGACTAAACTGTTTTGGTGGCAAAGAAGGAGAAAAAACTTGTCAGCAACAAAAGGCCATAGTCTTGCACTGTTGAAAAGAAATAATCCCAGCCAACTGGTAAATGAATATATTATTTTAAAAGGAGGGGGGGCAATGTAAATAATTGAAATGCTATCCTTAAAAACCCGGGAATCTAAGACATGCCAAATTTAAGGCAGAATAGTTCAAGGGACAAAGCAAGTACTGAAAAACAGAAAGAAAAAAAGCAAGAGACATCAGAAGACTTGTGAACAAAGTCAGATGCTCCCAACATTCTTAGCATGGGATAATTTTTTTATTCGTAAGCTAAACAGGCTGTGTACATGTGACAGCCACTGTAATGTGTAAACCATAATTCATAACTTAATGTACAATACAAAACAGCCAATATGGCTTATTCAGCAAACTGGTTGTTTCCTGGGGTTTTTTTTATTTTATTTGTTTGTTTACAATTATGGGCTGCCCAACTTCAGTAGACTCTGCCCATCCCTCATGCTCCAACAAACAGGTGTGCTTTAATTCCTTTTTGTTTGTTTGTTTTTGAGCAATGTCATCTGATGGGACGTAGGATGCTTACCTTTTCTGGGTTCTGTCTACCCTGTGAAACAATCTTTCCCCCTTTCCTGGAGATTCAACTAGTCCTGACCCCGTTAGCCTTCAGGAAGGCTTTTATAAGATGGCTGTTCCTCAGGTACTGGCGCTAAAATGTTAGATGAGCTCGTCCTGGGAGATGTACTATTCGTCATGTCTGTTTTGATTTTGTTTTTCCTTTGTAGCCATTTTTGCTATTGGGGACATCGTAATTTTGTTTTTATCAGTGTACACCATCCAGGGTCACATTTTCATAAGACTACATAAATTTATATAAATAAATATAAACCAAGGATTACCGTAATAACTTAATAGTATGCTAACTGCTCTATAAGTTAACTGTGATTGGATGATATCCATAGTTTATGATGCTTAGTTCAAAATGTTAAATTTCTTTAATATCCATCACAAGAACCATTTTGTTATTATTTCTCGTGGATCCCTAATCTCTAAACTCTGCTTCATGCACCATTACTTGTAGATCTTTTATAAATATTAATGTTAAAAAAAGATAATCCCGGTCCCTGTTGTAGACTTCTAAGAGTCTCAACATTGTTCTTATGTCTTGAAAGTCCTATAGATTTCCTAAGTAAAGCATGTATTTGTTGCAAGCCAGAAACCTCACTCAATATGTAACCTCACATTATCAGACATTTATCTATAAGAAGTATCACTAATTTTGTGATGACATTAGAAACAGAATCAATCTCCATTATGTATTATGTCAAAAAATAAACAATAATTTTGTATTAATTAAAGTTCAATAGGGCACATGAAAATTTGATATTGGGCTTTACAAGGAAAAGAATCATGATTGATAAGACACCTTGTCCCAAATATGTGTAGAATTGTCATTATCCTTTGAAATTTTACTTCTAATGACCAAAGAAACAGCTGTTTCCCTCTATTAAGGACATTACCTTTACTTGAGTGCTATCTAAATTTCAATGTCTATTTACAACTCTGCCAGTACCTACCTGTTAAAAAATTAAACGTAGCTTAAGTCACTCTTAGCATGCATATAATTTGTTGTAAATTCTAAGAACTGTTCAAGAAGGAATAATCAGGGATCTGTAGAATGGCTACAAATAAGAAACAGAAGATGAAGAGGCTCTATGTAGGTAGTAAGCCACTTCAGTTGGCAAGATTTTGTCAATACTGTCAATAAAGAGACCTGCTTGGAAGAATATCCATGATTCTTTTTTGGTTTTGGGGGCCTGACATCAATCTTGCCAACGTGAAACAGCCTACTGCCTACATCAAGCATATACTCTGGGAACTATTAGAAAGGAGCTGTCTTCATCCTCTTTCTCTTACACAAACTATCTGAACTGAGTTGCCTCTTACTTCTCTGGAATGCACCTTCTCCCTCCTGGGAATCCAGTCCATTATATTCCATCACAATAATACATCTGCGAAGAACTAACTTGTCATATATTCATACTTTATTCCAGGAATGAAATTCACTTACCTTCCCTACCGGTTCGCCAATGTCCACACACGTGCACCATCGTCTGCACATGCACAAAGCCTTCTGCGCATGTGCAGAGGCTTAAAATGTCACTAAAAAGTGATGTCACGATGTCCGCGCTGGTGGGCAGAACCTCCCGCAGCCGCTGCTACTGGTTTGCCCGAGCTGGATAGAACTGGCTGAATTTCACCCCTGCTTTATTCCCTGAAATATTACTGATTTTTATATTGAAGGTTTTTTTAAATTCTTATTTGACAAAAATCATTTATGATGCAGGAGAAATTATAAGTACTTATAGTAGTCATTAGGAAAAAAACAAATGTAGCAGACTAATAGATGTCAACAAGCCTGAGTTCTTTCCAAATTCTTCATCAGGACATATTAAGCAAAAAGAGGAGAGAAGACAATGGGCATGTTACCCATTAGAGCCCAGGTTTTTCTCCATCTCTTTAATTTTTTTTTTGCTTAATATTCAAATTAATTAAGAATTCTGTTCTCTACTTTGTGACATTTAAGTTGGATCCAATAGAGGTAATTACTCTACTATTACTTTTGGATTTATTATTTGGATTATCACCTATTACTTTTCATTTGAAGTTTTTAAATTTGATTTCATTCTGCTAAACTTTTCCATTAGACCATACATATATTATAAACTGAAATGAACAAAATGGGCTGGAGATGGAGGAGAGAAGGACGAAGAGCATATGCACTGTTAATCCTGCAAGAAGGCACAATAGGCCTTACAATACAATCCTGCAGTCACCTTCAGAAATGTAAATGCCAGAGAAACGCAATCCAAGATAAATCCCAGACATAAGATTACAGTTTTAGGATTCCTTCAAATGAAGCGGAGGGCTCCTGGCTCTTGGATAATTACCATCTTTAAATATGGATGGGGTTGCACTGCCTCAGACAGACCTGGTTCCATAATCTTAGGATTCTCCTGGACTCACAACTCCTGTTCAAGGAGCAAATGGCAGATGATAGTTATGATTAGTCAGGAGGGCCTTTGTACAATTACGCTCATTTCTGGACCAATAGACCCTTTCCCACAGGGCAGAGGTGGGTTTCAGCAGGTTCCGACCAGTTCTGGGGAACCAGTAGTGGAAATTTTGCGTAGTTCGGAGAACTGGTAGTAAAAATTCTAACTGGTCCTGCCCCCATCTATTCTCTGCCTCCCAAGTCCCAGCTGATCGGGAGGAAATGGGGATTTTGCAGTATCCTTCCTCTGGACTGGGGACAGAATGGAGATTTTACAGTATCCTTCCCCTGCCATACCCACCAAGCCATGCCCACCAAGCCACACCCATAGAACCGGTAGTTAAAAATTTTGAAACCCATCACTGCCACAGGGCCCATATTCTGGTCACCTCCCATTTGTACTATTGAAATGAGCTCTACATAGGTTTCCCTTGAAGACTGTCCAGAAGCTTCAATTGGCTGAAAATTAAGGAGCCAATTGTAAATGTGATCAGGGTGTGGCAGTCCTTCAAATACCCACCCTCATGCCATGGTTCCCTCATAATGGGATTTTGGGGATAAGAGAAAATAAGAGGAATTAATGGGTGAAAATATTAACGTTCCTGGTAGAAGATGAACAATATGATAAAAATTTCATATCTAGGGTAAGGCAGTCTTGGAAGCATTTGTAGAAGACATATTTTGATTACTACAGATACTGAAGCTATTAACTAAGTACAGGTCTTTTTATGTTTCAAATTATTGTGAAAGATTCATTACATTACCTACCTATAAAATTCAAAGATAATACATTCCGTAGACAACTGTGCATTTCTATTAGTTCGGGACACTAACATTAAGCACATCATAACAATGTTATGCTCAGATCTGGGGAGGGAGTGCAGGCAAAAATGATTATGGAACCCCCATGAAGCAAAACAATCTTGAAATCACTGCCAAAGAAAAACACACAACATTCTCTCCACCTGGAAGTAAGGAGTTATGGTGGCAGCTTACAACAAAGGCAGAGAAATAAGAACAGACAAAATATCTAGGACAAAGTAATGTCAAACCCTACATGGCTTGGAATGTTGCTTAAAGAGAATAACATTTAAAATGACCCCAGAGAATTAGTAATATCAGGGTTAAAAGAAATAAATATAATAGAAGTACATCAGCCCTGGCAAGGAGTTTTTGCCAAGGCTGGCTAGAAGTTCTAGCAGACAGAAAATTTGCAGTCTGTCCGTCTGTCATGGACAAATTTCAATATATGTGAGGGAATATCACTGTAACCCTTTAGTTAGTAGAGAATCTCAGCAAAAGAGAAAGCATCCTCTTGTATTTTTATTCAGATTGTTCATAAACATGTAGAACAGCATCAGTCAACATAGATTCTCATATGTATTGACAATGAGCAATGAATGAACCTTTGGCTAGATATAGTTGTTCCACCTGTGATGCAACCACTTAATACAGTAATATGTTTTATGGTAGTGTCAGTGGGAAATTTTATTAAATATTTTAATGAAAGAAAAATATGCTATATTAGCAACTCTGACAAAAAAGATATTTCTCATTATAAATTTCTATTTCTGATCATCAAAGTAATGTATTAGGTACAAATAGTCCTTGACTTACGACCACAATTGAGCCCAACATTTCTGTTGTTAAGCAAGAAATTTGTTAATTGAGTTTTGCCCAATTTTACGACCTTTCTTGCCATAGTTATTAAGTGAATCACTGCAGTTGATAAATTAGTAACACAATTGTTAAGTGAATCTGGCTTCCCCGTTGTCTTTGCTTGTCAGAAGGTCGCAAAAGGTGATTAGATGACCTTGGGACACAGCTACTGTCATATTCATATGAAACAGATGCCAAACAGTTGTCTGAATTTTGATCACATGATCATGGGGATGCTGCAAAGGTTGTAACAGTGAAAAAACGGTCATAAGTCGCTTTTTTCAGCACCATTGTAACTTTGAATGGTCACTAAGTGAACTGTTGTAAGTCGTGGAGTACCTGTATCCATCTTCCAGTTCACACCTTTATTTTAAAACGCTCAAGAGACAACTGATGAAATGCCATTTTTTCTACTTCTGCACTTAGAGCTTTCATTACAATCAAAAACTGTTTTGTGTTCATACGTGATTATAGATTTACAGGGTAAAGCAGTCTTCTCCAACCCGATCTCCTCAAGATGTCTCATAATTTACAATCATCTGGGGAACAATGTCCCAACACATCTGGGAAGCAGCAAGCGAAAGTTGAAATGGGGCCTGGGACATAATGAAAACAAGACAGGTGTATATCCATTCCTCACTTTCATCTTAAACCACAATATCTGGCTGCAAAAATGGTGGACCCCTCCATTGAAATGTTAATCACCCTGAAGTAAGACAACTCTGCTTTCTCCACCTCATTTGCTTCATCACTGCAGGAAAAGGATAAACAAGAAAGTGATTTTATGTAATGGAACTGTTAATTCTCAGTGTAGGCAGATTCTACATGCTGTCAGCCTTGGTTCTCAAGAAAGAACAGTCTGAAGGTATCATACTGTCTCATGATAGTTATGCATGAGCTCCATGTGTTTCAGATACTCTCAGTCCAGTGGTGGGTTGCCCCCAGTTCGCACCGGTTCTAGAACCGGTAGTAAAACCGGCGGTAGGTTCCAACCACTGACCCCGACGACATCAGAACACTTCTGCACATGTGCAGAAGAGCACACATGTGCTTGCTTTGCTCACACGCGCACGCAACCCCATTGCGAACCAGTAGTTAAAGGTAAGTAGAACCCACCCGTCTCAGTCATATGAATTAAAGACACTTAATTGTATACATTTTTGATATAGAATATTCTAATACTGTGTTGATCTTTAAGGCACAGCACAAGATTTATCTGTTTTCTCAAAAGAATTTGAAAACAAAAGGAAATGAAAGAGATCTTTTCTTATTAGCTAAGATCACTGGATTTTGTTTAGAGATGGGTGGTTTATATTTATACCAGTTGCTCTTTCTGGACTGGTCAGTCATCCATCTTTACTGGAAGTCCAGTCAGTATAAATATAAGCCACCCATCTCTAAACAAAATCCAGTGATTTTCGCTAATAAGAAAACATGTCTTTCATTTCCTTTTGTTTTCAAATTCTTTTTTGAGGAAACAGATATATAAACATATCTGTTCATATCTGAGTCATATAAACTCAGTCCTCTTGTTTGTAAATTGAAAAGTTTCGGCTTGGAAAGCTCTTTCTGGACTGAAACTTTTCAATTTACAAACAAGGGAACTGAGTTTATATGACTCTGCGGTGTTAGGAAGAGTCCCAAAATCACCCCACAAGATCTTCATACAGTGGCAGTTTGCAAGGAGACTCTGAAGTAGTATTCCAAAGTAGCTGGGTGAGTCATATATAAGTTGAGATGTGGGGCTACAATCACTTCATTGTTGAAAAGGTAGCTGTTTTGAAATTTATTTTTCAATAAGTTATGCCTTTCACTTGTTAAATACTTTATTATCTTTGCTAAGATAAAAAAGACACTTTTCAGTCACAGCCTTTTATTCCTTTTTG
Source organism: Pantherophis guttatus (assembly GCF_059756535.1). Taxonomy (NCBI): domain Eukaryota; kingdom Metazoa; phylum Chordata; class Lepidosauria; order Squamata; family Colubridae; genus Pantherophis; species Pantherophis guttatus. The sequence goes on from NC_142063.1 coordinate 144,709,378, forward strand.
AAGATCTGTGCCATTTGGGGGACATGGTTATTGTTGAACAACAAGGAGGAGGGTTGCCAGAGGTAAGCTAAAAAAAGTACCAGTACCAGTACTGGTACCAGTACCAGTAAGTACTTTTTTCTTTCTTATTATGATGGAGAATCATAAGGATTTTAAAACTTGTGATTTTATTTTTCATTTTCATGAAATCGCCCCCTTTATTTGATGTTGAGAATTATAATTTGCATTTTGAATTGTTTGTTGTGGCAGGCTGAAATCTTCTGGTTTTAATGGTTTCTGATTGGCCAGAAGATACCAGCTGATCTACAAAAAAGCATTTTAAAAAAAGATTTATTCTTTGACCACAAGAGGGAGTTAAAAAACAAAAGAAGCTGAAGAAACATAGAAGGCATCTAACCCAGATGGAGATTACAAAAATTATTTAGGAGGAGGAGTTAAATCAATTCACTTTATAGATCAACTATGTTCCAAGTATGTCATGAAAAGAAGTAAGAGGAACAAATTACTCTGTAATTGGAAGAAAGTTAAATAATCCAGAGATACAACCAAGTGCAGAAAGTTATCAAATCCCTAATTTTGGAATATAAATCTCACACCAATAGTACCTACTTTGAAGATGGTTTCATTACAGATGGTTCCCCATTCAACTGAAAGAAAAATTGCAAGCAAATCTACAATCCTCAAGAGAACAAGTCTGAAATCTCCACTTCAAAATCGAAATGGAAATTGACAATGTTGACATAATTGTTTTAAAAATCATCAATTGGAGAATCTCTTGAGAAAAAGCAGTTTATTTAATAGACATTCCAAAGGAAAAAAAGATTGTATTTTATGAGGACAAGCTGGAGAGAGTGACTTAAATTTAATAAGTTAATTGGAGTTAGGATGGATTGTCTGTTGGTTTGACATACATTATTGAAAGAAACTGCCAATGCATTGTTTTATTTTTATAAAATGAATTTGAAAATGGATTGTTTATATATATTAAGTCATTCCTAAAGTATGTATGTGTGTATGTATGTGTGTGTGTATTTTATTTAGTCTTGTTTCTGTTGGGATATTGCTTCTGGTTTTTATGCTTGAAATAGAAAAAAATGAAATTCAGAATTTAGTTTGAAGATGTAATAGTTGTGCAATTATAGAACTGGCTTATAATAATTATAGGTAATGTAAAAAGTTGAGGTCATGAATGTATTAGTATTTTGCTGTGTTGGAAAGAGTGGGAAATTAACACCTATTTTCTTCTCTCTTTTTTTTCATCCTGCACTCCTTGACCATTTTTTAAATCTTTATTTTCATTCTATTTTATTCTACAATAAACTTTTAAAGGAAAAATTATACAGTGTGATTTGTATATATAAATTTAACAACACAGTAAGATTTGGATTAGAGAGCTGTATTTAAGAACTAGATTGAGACTGTTCAGTTCTATTCATTTAACTAGAAGTTAGTGGCAATGAATTTGACAAGATTTACTCTTCAATAGACATAAATAAGATTGCTCTCCATGTGATCCATTCATATTATGCATTAAACTATGATAAACTCTGACAGATTTTGATACACTATATAGAAAGGGCATCACCTCTCCTTCATGTGAAGAAAAAGCCAATAGTCCCTTGAGAATGAGTGGAAGACACCCTGGCAACAGTTTAAGGCTTCAACCACTGTTCAAAATCACTCAGTGGTGATATAGTAAGGTGTGTAAATCCATCCATTAATTTTATATGTCACAGTGATCTTTTCTTTAAAGAGTTACAGGCAGAATACATGGCATTCTTTATTTTTACAAAAATCCTACAAGGCAGATTAGACAAAAAAAATGTTATTATTTATTTATGTAATGCCTCTACTTTGTAAAACTCAAAGTGGTATACACCTCCTAATTTTCTTTTTTCTTTTTCTTTTTTTAAAATTTGATTTATATGCCACCCTTCTCCGGAGACTCAGGGCGGCTTACAATGCGTTAAGCAATAGCCTTCATTCTTTTGTATGTTTTATACAAAGTCAGCTTATTGCCCCCACAAACTGGGTCCTTTTGTTTCTCACAAAAACAATCCTATGAGGGCTGAACTGAGAGAGGGAGACTTGCTCAAAGCCATACCGCTGACCCACAGTCTCCCAGTTTCTGGTCCAACATCTTAATTACTACATCAAAAGAGCTCTAATTAGATTAGTACAAAATTAAGAAGATGTTTCAGTTAATATTTCCAGTCAAATCACACATACGATGCACTCAAAGATATATCAAGAGATAGATAGATAGATAGATAGATAGATAGATAGATAGACAGACAGACAGACAGACAGACAGACAGACAGACAGACAGACAGACAGACAGACATAAGCATCTCTTCCTAAGCATGCTATGTCATCAAAACATACACTGTGGTATTAACACTACAAGCTGCATCATTTTATACTTGCATTGCAATGTTGCAGGCATATGTAAAGGGTAGAATCTGCATTGCAGTATTGCAACACACATTTCACCAATTTCTCCTCCTTACAGTCAGTCACACTCCTTGTGAGTGAGGATGAACTCTTTGAGGTAGGTCAAGTCACAACATCGACACCACAAGAAATACTGTTACTGATATAAGCTATAATAAGGGAATCTTGAAAACCTTTCCCTTCCCTCCCTCTTACAGCTAAAAGGGTCAAAATGGGATAACTCTTTTTTTTTCCCATGCTATTTTTTGGGGGGGTGGGGTGGGTTGGACTAAGCTCAAATTTGCTAATAACTTGAATTAGTTGTTTTGCTAACAATCTATGCATTTCTTCTCCAAGGTCATCTCTATGTTCTTCTGCTAAGAGCAATCTTACAGAAAATACACAGTGAGGAGTCCTGAGCAAAAGAAGCCAGCAGATAAAGAGGAAAGCAAGTCTTAACTATATCTATTAACTTAACTGCAATCCCATTCACTATACCTCTCCATACTTTTCCATCCCTGCAATCCAATTTGCTTCTATTACCTCTTTACATCACTTCATATATTGTATTTATTTAAAATTTTCACTATTCTGCTTTTCAGAATCTCATCAACTCTATCCAATCACATTTTTTTTCGGCCTTTGTTCCCCTCCCTCCCTGCCAATTCACTCATTCTTCATATATTTGTTTTACAATTCAATCTTCATTCATTCTCTCAAAAGAAGCAAACCACTTCTAAGTACTTCTTTCCTAAGTAACTCACTGAATTAGGACAATGAGTACTAATTCAGAACTCATTGGTTCCTGACAATATCACTTCTCACTTTAGCCCATATTTCCTGAGCATCCACTCCCATTGCATACAACTATTTTTCTGTTTCTCCTACCACAGCCAAATCTCATTCCCATAAAATAAAATATGCAGCCAGACGCTCTTATACAGGTAGTCCTCAACTGACAACAGTTCGTTTAGTGACCGTTCAAAGTTACAACAGTTCTAAAAATCTGACTTATGACCGTTTTTCACAGTTACAACCTTTGCAGCATCCCGATGGTCATGTAATCAAACTTCAGCTTCTTGGCAACTGGTTCATATATATGACCATTACTGTGTCCCAAGGTCTTGTAATCCCCTTTTTCAACCTTCTGAAAAGCAAAGTCAATGGGGAAGCCAGATTCACTTAACAACTGGGTTACTAACTTATCATCTGCGATGATTCCAGTGGTGAAATTCAGCTGGATCTATCCGGCTCGCACAATCCGGTAGGGCCGGAGGCAGGAGGCTCCGCCAACACCCTGGACATAATCACATCCTGTTTTTGACCCTCTGCGCATGTGTGGAGGAGGTGCACATGAGTGTAGTGAGTTCACACTCACATTTACTATCTGGTAGCGAAGGTAAGTGCACTTTACCTCTGGGTGATTCACTTAACAACTGTGTCAAGAAAGATCGTAAAATGGGGCAAAACTCACTTAACAAACATCTCACTTAGCAACAGAAATTTTGGGTTCAATTGTGGTTGTAAGTCAGGGACTACCTGCATTTTGCACTTTTTTTGCATCTTTTGACAAACATTCATGAAGGCAAATATATGTGTCCCTGGATAATGTTGCAGGATCCAATCTGGGTCGGTCACTGGGACCAGAGGTTTTGTCTTCCGAGCTTTGTTGGAGCCCATCTTCAGGGAACTTCTCTATAGCATTCATTCGTTCCAACAGACTGCATGCTACCATTACCTTTTTTTCCAGCACTTGTATATCTTAAAATTTACTCACCCACTTCCCCATTTTTAGTAAATGTGCTACTATACTTCACAAAAATTCATCTACTTGCTTTAGTTTCTCCCAATTTATATATAATTTTCAGTCATTGATTTCATTTCCATCATTCCTGTACATCAAAAATTATTCTCCATCTAACATTCACTGGAAATCATTCTATTTCTCAGCCCACATCCTGACATGGCCTGCAAACAAAGTGCATGCATGTTGACATCTCCAACCAACATACCACTAATGTCATTACAAGCAATCCTTAAGCTTTCATCCATAAATATATTAAACATTAAACATCCAAATAGACAAGGCACATTGCTATTTTTCTCCCTGCTTAATATTGAATCAAGCATTCCATTTATTTTCACCATGTTTTACTTTCAAAATGTGTCAGCATAGTTCAAAACTAATCTTCAACTCCAAATCCACACATATTTCATCATTCAAGTCTATTCATTTATCATAGACTTTCTCTAAATCAATTAAAGTTCAACTTTCTCTCATTCATATATTTTTCAATGAGCTTCTGTAGGATTTCCACATCTCCTTCCTTGCACAAAGTCACACTGCACTTCCCAAATTTTGCTTTCTGTCACCTCTTTTAGCCTTTAAATCAGACTTATAATTTTCATACATGTTAAATCTTCACTCCATAAACAAACTGCTAATATATTTTGTCATTTATCTGGTAACACTATACATACCTATAGTTTTACCATTTTTCAACATTCTTACAGTATTTATGATCTAGTTTTCATCAGTTCTTTCCCCTGGACATTAACTTTTATAGCATTTGTTTCTGTACTAATCTTCAACATATCACTATCATTTTCTTACAAATCTCTAAAATGTCTACTCCATCATTCTCTAAAATTGATTTAACCCAAATGGACAAAGTCCATTGTTTTAGCCAATCTCTCCAGACAATATAGACAGCTTCAATAATTGTAGAAGAGTAATGCTTTTTCTGCACATCTGTAAACATGTAGTTTATCTTTTGTTTCTCCTTCTGACAATGCAAACTTCCTTTATAATTTACAACCAAAAACAGATTTTAAGGTAGTCCAGAGATATAAATGAAAGTATAGCACATGCAATATAAATCAGGATTGGAAAACTGGTAGCATTTCAGATATTACTGCACCATAACTCCCAGTAACCCACTTGTCATGGAAAAAATAAAAAATAATGGGAACAAACATTCGGAAATATCCATAATGCTGCTGTTCCCCCATCCTTGCTACACCTACTTATTCAAAGTTTCATTGGGTTCTATTAAGCTTGTTTTCAAAAATTATTTTAGGAAGACAAGTTTATGGCTTGCAGAATTGTTGCAATATATCTGCCAGAAGCTTTGCATTCTTTTACCCAAAACACTTCCACATTCATTTAAGATCTTTCTCGCCTTCAGTTCACTAAGTATAATATTCAGATACTTAATGAAGTTTTGAGCAGATATTACTCCCCTTTCAAACAAGGTTTCAGGGAAACCTATAGTATCTTATGTAATATTTCTGTGTGTCCAAACATCTATTTCTATATCTGAAAAAACAGACTGGAAAAAAGGAAACAGAATATTAGCAACCTTCTTCAAAAGGCAGTGGATGCTGAAGTAGATGCTGAAAAGGATAAACGGATTAAAAAAACAAATTTAGCACATAAAGCACTAAAATACTCATTAGAAAATAATTTATCTACACACTCCTGACTTCCCTAAGCAGGGGGGAAAAAAACCACCAAAGAAAAGTCAGTAAATGTTTATGATGTTCTACGTATAATTTTAGGGAGTAGCCACAAATACATACATTAAGAAAAACAAAATAGTTCCAGAGTTGCAAATCCACTGCTGCTGCTTTTAGGTTTTGAGAGCTTAAATATCTCTTTATCATCATAATATTGTGCATATCTAGTCAGAAATAAATCTCACTGCCTTCAACAGATTTAATTTTAAGAAGCATAGCCTCTAGATTGAAGATTACATTCTCGGTTACACTATCTACTTCTAGTGTTGTTTTCATATCCAGATCTACCTTTCAAGATTGGGGGAGATGGGGAGATGTCACCTACTCTGTTCATTACATTAGAGGAATTGTCTGCTATTCAGAGAATGCCACTAGAAAAGCAATTTGCCTGGCAGAATACTAGTAGTCCTTGCCTTACAACAGTTCGTTTAGTGACTGTTTGAAGTTACAAAGGCACTGAAAAAGTGACATGACCATTTTTCACAATTTTGACTGTTGTAGCATCACCATGGTCAGGTGACTAAAATTCGGATGCTTGGCAACTGACTCATATTTATGAAGATTGCAGTGTTCCAGGATCATATTCTGACAAGCAAAGTCAATGGGGAAGCCAGATTCATTTAACAACTACATTACCGTACTAATTTAACAACTGCAGTGATTCACTTAACCAATGTGGCAAGAAAAGTCATAAAATGGGGCAAACCTCATTTAATAAATTTCTTTCTTAACAACAAAAATGCTGGGCTCAATTTTGGTCGTAGGTTGAGGACTCCCTGTATCTGGGTTCAACATTGAGTTAAGTTAGGGACTGGCCATCTTACTACAGATATTTCCTTTCTTTTCCTTCCCTCCCCTTCCCTTCCCCTCCCTTCCCCCTTGGAAGGTGATAGATAGATGATGCAACAATGGAGGGGTAAAAAGCTGAAATGTTCATTTATTTGTATGATTAAAATTAAGCCATTAGAGATTTCAAATGCTTATTTCAACATTTTTTTTTATATAAAATGAGCAAAAAAATCCCCAATACCAAAACCCAGTGATTTATTATTAAATTTTCTAATAATTTGGGTAGGTTTGGGTTCTGTTTTATGTCACTGTGCCAAAATATTTTGTTTTGTTATTATTTGGACTTAGTGATTGAATTCAACAGTTTAAGTTTATAAATACATTTATTATTTTATCGGAACAATGTTCAACAAACTATGGCTAAATTTAATTGTGACTTAGTACAATATGTAAACCTAGTCATTAATTGGTTGTTTAGTTCTGACTGGCAGATTTTGTTAGAATTCATATCAATGACACATAGCAACATAGGTTTGGTACCTCCCTCTCTAGCCCATGAACTGTCTGTAATGACAACAGGCTTGGAAGCTATGTCCAAGAGTGGAAATTTTAGGTTTTGATACCAAATTATAAACATAACAATAGTTATGGTCACCCATGCTAAAAACTACCAACTTTGTATGGCAAGCATGCCCATAATACTTATCATGTGAAGCATCAACTGGTAATTGATTAAATCATCTGAAACAAACTTGGAGGTCCAAATACCAAATTTTGAAACTAGGATTTGTCAGACCTTATAGAGACTAGCTTCATATCCTTGAGACAGCCCCTATTGCTGATCTAGATGCCATAATAAGTAGCAAACTTCAAATAAACATTCAGGCATAACCATGGGGGAAAATGCTAAGTAAGGTGTGTCATGGAATCACAGTCTACAATTACAATGGCACTTTCTCCAGGGATAAAGTCCTCTTACCTAAAAAAAAAAATATGGGATTGAAACAAATCTGTTATGCTAATCTCAAAGTGATACCTTTGAGGACATTAGCACAAAAGATCAGATGCTCAGCACACACTCAAAAATAATTATTCTTTGTTGTTGTCTTACATATTTAAAGAAAAGAAAATTTGTATTATTATACAATTTTTATTGTTTTTATTATATTATTATATTTTATTCTTCTTGCTTTAGTAAGCGCTTACTTTTCTCTCTTTCTTCTTTCTTTGTAAACTAGGATAAAAGGGAGGAAACGTTTTCAGTAGTAAAAATTTGCTTTGCCCATTCCATTTTGGTCTATTCATATATTATGGTAGTTTCTTCTTTGTCTTACTATATACTACTGGCCTTGCTCTTTGATCTATCTGGACAGTGTTAAAAGCTAAAGTGTCCCTTGAGCCAAGCTTGATTCCTTTTGGCCAAGCAGCCATCTCCATATGATTTTCTTGACAACAGTAGAGAAATGATTTGCCAAGGATTTTTTTTTTTTTACTTCCCAATCTAGTCCTAGAATTTCTTGATATTCTCTCATCCAAGAACCAGGCCCAACCTTGCATATTTCTGGAGATCAGACATGATAACCTAGCCTCTGGTGTACGTTTGAAACACTGCAAGAAGAAATTAATCACTGTCAAATAATAGAAAGAGAAATGGCTATCATTCTGCTATGATCTTAGTTCCATCAAGACCACCTCAGATCTACCTGCTTTGTTCAACCCGGGGCTAGTATCAGAATATATTTCCATAAAAATAAGGTAGAACTCCTATAACATAGCAAATGCTCTACCGGTCAGAAGTGTCCCTGCACTCCTGTTTTATCACAGCCTTACCGTTAGATCCATGCATTTTTAATAGGCACAGGATATGCAAAAATTCAAAAGATCCATCTTTCCCCCTGATCACGGCTCTTTGGTGGAGTGAGCACATCCACTGAATTCCATGCTGACATGTAACTGTTACAGCAAGAGGGACCCTGCCTGAAACAACACAGAAGCCTTTTTTCTAAAAATTTATGCCCACTATTGAGCAGCTTGTTAATCCAGAAGGAATATGTCTCACTATTCCTAAAAGCTGCATGGCAGCCTGCATGGAAGCTCTCTCTTGCATTATTTTGAATTTTAGTTAAAAAGCTTGCAGGGATTGTAGTTCATTTATGCTGCAAGCACATTTTAGAATTGCTTTGTTTGAAGAGTAACACCAGTCCTAAATAGGAAGCCTCCCAGATTAAGAAATGTGCCTGCACTGTCTGCTAATTATCAGTTCATTTCCAGATGTAACTGTTGCTATGTAAGTGTTCCTCTTCAATCTCAGGGAGGTTTCTACTGGACTAAACAAGGCTGTGCCCAAGCTGGGTTTGCACTATATATGTTCAGTAAACGAAAATGTAATATTACTGTTTCGTGGCTTATTGAAAGCTTAGCCAGTGGTAAATTTAGGCAAACAATAGTTCATGTTCTGTGTAGGCGGCAGGGAGAGTTGAACAAAATCATAGAGTCAAAAGAGGAATCCACATCAATTAAAGCTGTGTAGGATCCCAATCCAAATGCCACAGCCTCTGCAAACCTACTGATATCACTCAGTGATACTGTAATACAGTGTAGATCATCTACTTTACATACAATCCCATGCATGGCTGGATCTCTAGAGACCGATCACTGGTCTGAATAAACAGTATTGAGCTATATGGACCAGTAGACTGACTTCTGTAAAACGGTTTTTTAGGTTCCCCTAATTTCAAAGCAATTGAACTATTAATATCTAAAGGTTTAAAGTCCCAATCTATGTATGCATAAACATCAGTTAAATGTGCTTTCTAGCACACAACCTCATGGAGGTATATTCAGAAATCGATGAAATCCATATGGGTTTATTATTTATTTATTTATTTATTTACTTGAAAATGTACATTTAGGCTCTAATTGCAGTCCCCAGAAAAGCTTGATTTGGTAGCAAACGTCAGCTGAGCATAGTGAATTTATATTGGAGTGAAGCATGCATAGATGTTGACATCTCTAATTCAATCTACTTCCTTTTTTTCTTCAGAAAAGATGCTCTTCTGATTCATCAGTCAGAAAAGTTCAGGAAAAGCACGCCAACTAACTATAGTTATTGAGTAGAAAGTACCAGTAAACCTAATTCCCTCCCCTCCAGTCCTGTGCAGTGGTGGGATTCAGCCAGTTCGCACCACTTCGGGAGAACCGGTTGTTAACTTTGTGAGCAGTCTGGCAAACTGGTTGTTGGAAGAAATCATTAGGGCAGAGAACCGGTTGTTAAATTACTTGAATCCTACCACTGGTCCTGTGTCTGTCCTTTCATTTACCTCCATTGGCCATGTTGTGTGGGAATAAGGGGTACTGGAACCCATCCTTATCTGAAAGACTCCTGTTGGGAAGAGTGAATGAGTGAGTTAGGGCTAGCGCCAACAGATCTCTCTGATTTTTTTTCAGTCTTGAGAAGTACATCAGGAAGCACATTTGCTTAGAAATAAGCTCCACTTTTTGTGTGTGTTCTCCAGTAGAACTTATATCTAGGTAAGAAGTGTGAGCATCTCAGATCTAGGACCACCACTCTCTACTCTAAGAAGTATGCTGCTTTTGTTTAGTAGACGTGACACAAATTTCAAGATGTACTCCTCCACAGGAACTTGGTAGCTGTTCTTATTCAACTGCCACTTTATGGAGCCAAATCCAGAAAGAATCCCAGGGTAAACCCTATCCTAAAGAATGAAGTTGCACAAGAGATTGACTTCTTTGCCTTTAGACCCTGTCTATCATGGAACTTCTAACCAAGGAGAGCCACTGGCTGTGCTTCTCTGGTATGATCCTATGCTGGATCCTAGGAATCCAATCCCCTCTCAGTGGGGCTTTAAAACAGAAGTGTCTATATGAACTGAAGAAGCTTCTTGGATGAGAAGCAAAACATCTTCAAGCAAAAACAAAGAAAGTCCAGCTGCCTTTTGAAAAAGCACCTTTGAAACAGAAGCTTACTGTATCATTCAGTAGCCATATCATATCACTCATTGTTGGTGTGAGTTTTAAGATGGGAGGGGGGAAGGGATGGTAGGATCAGAAGCCCAGGATAGTTAAGTTTTCTTCTGCATTTCCTTAGGTTTTCCAAGGTCTCTGAAGCCCTAGCAGAAAATCAGAGTAGGCAGACAGCTCTCAGCTGTAGGTCAATCTGGACTTTCATCGTTGCAGTCTGCAGTGTTGGTCCTGCTAGCACTAAGCTTACAATATGTTTACAATATGTTTTCTCTGCGGCGGTGGGTTGCAGCTGAAAGGAAGCAATGGCCAAAAGTTTTTGGAGACTGAACCGAGGAGAGTGAGCCTCCTGTTTGCGCAAATTCAGTTCTAAGCAAATTCGCAGGACACACCGAATCACAATTTCAGCGGCCATCTTTTGCCCCAGCATATTGTACAAAACCAGCCTATAGCCGAACTCTACTAGGAATCCCAGCAGGCTGGTAACTTGAGCGAATTATGATTAAGTTAGCCGTCTATACAAGTCGGTGGGAAATGCATCCTCTCGGGCGCGCTTGACAACGTTGGTTGCTTTTTTGATTGTTGGGCAGAGAGAGGCTACAGACTTTGCTTGGAGCTCCTAAACACTGAAGCAACAGCTGCAGATCTTACCAAGCAATAAGTCTCCATCTGTCGAAGAACAGGACTGAACCCCCACATGAGTTTAGTGCACTTCACGATTTTCAAACTGATTTTCCTCGCTTTTTTGTTAGGAAGCCGGGCAAGCAGACGCTTGTATTTTCGAAATCGGGCTGAAATCTTGTTTCAGTTCTGAAAGCAAGGGCAAGGCAGGGCAGGGCTTAACCTGTTGCAGAACCCAACCAATGAAGACTTATTCAAGAAACCACAATTAAGAAATCCGTGCCTTAGCTTAATCCGAGAGTCCCTTGTCCTTGGGATTGCAGTGCCACTCTATTGTAGGATTTGAAACTCAACATCGCTAGTCCTGCGTTGCGCCACGAAGTGGTCAACTACATTTTATCTTAGTATGTTGTGCGGTAATTGGTTTAAGACTCCATGCGTGATACCAATTTAGAGAATTGGCACAAGTCAACTCTGTTTCAACTCTGCCCCGTTGGGGGAATACAGCCTGAAAGTTATTCGCTGGCTAAGACCTTTCGGTCACGAGAGGCAAGGCGCCTGCAGTGGGCTTGTCTGGGACCAGTGGAGTCTCCTTCTAAGACAGAGCAGCTGGCACAAAAACGGAGCAGGTATAGTAATAGCCAGTTCAACAGCCCCCTTCCAGTGCCATCCCATTCCTGGCGGAGTGGAAGATGGAAGGCCTCCTAATATCTAACGCCCCAGTATGTATAGAATAAAAATCCCACCAAAGACAAACTTCTTGTGTTTCATTTATTATGGGGAAGAATTAAAAGCATTTGTTTACTTGTTTCCCCCACCCCACCCCACCCGCAGTTATGACTCTTGAGTTCTTATGCGCTCCATGTTGGTAATCTCGGTCTTCATCCAATCGGATCTCTGAGGACAAAGGAAGTGAGAGATACTTCACATATAGCGGTTGCAGCAAACCCATATTGGGACTTGTTCGGATTTGTCTTAGGGAACGTTTGGATCTTGTTACTGTGATTTGCGAACGAAGGTTTGTCAATCAGCTGTGATTTCTTCAACAATCTTTGATTAAAGAGACCCAAGAGTTGGCGAGACTTTTAGAACCTAAACCCTGATTAGTGCGAAAACTGAGGTGAGATCTTCCTGAAGGGTCTCAACTTAATTTCTGTTCGAAAAGAGCTTGATTCTTCTCTATCAAATGCCTGGAAAATAGTAGCGAAGTAGGCGTCAATTAGAAGGCAGTTGTGCAGTGGAGGAAAAGATGCCGGCAATTGAAATTAGTTTTTTCAGTTGGTAATCAAGTATTAGGATTTCTTCTTGTTTGTCTTTTTTGTTTTTGCTTTTTAATGGGATAGGTCTGTCTGGATTGATGAAAAGCTTCGAGTTGTTGAGCTTGGCTTGCAAATAAATATCTTCGACATGAACTTGAAGGGCTGGGAGGTTGCAGAGTGGACTTTCAGTTCAGCGGTTTTGAAACTCATTGTGGACCATCTTCTGGAAATCGCTGCCTTTGCGCTCTTGCAGTAGCCTGGTGGTGATTTGCGAAACATAAAATAATGCGAAGGAACGCTGAAGCAAATTATTATCAATATATTTTATTCCTGATTGCAGCAGCTAAGACAAACCTAGCCTCAAGATTTTAGGTCGATGTACCAAATTGGAAGCGGGGGAGGGGATATTTGTCTGCGTAGAAGAGATGGAAAGATGAAGAAAAATCTGTCGAGAATGGCAGCGTTTGGGGTATCCTTGCAGTTGAAACGGTCGGTTTTCAGGTTGCAGAGCTATTCTCCCTTATCTGAGAATGTCTGCCAGTGAAACCAGATGATTTACATTTGAGCAGATACCCAGAAAGGCACCGGCACTGATTAGTTTACCTTACAAACCTATGAATTACCACCATCACTCCCGAAATCAATCCCATTGAATTCAACACAAGCATAGTTAAAATGGGCATAGGATTTGTAGCCTTCATATCATGCAATCAAGCTGAATTCCCCCAGCGATGCGGTAACCTTCACGAAAGAAGGGACATGGAGCAACGGATGGGCTAAGCCTACAAAATGTAGAACAGGTGCTATGAACGGAAGGCGGCAGGTAGAGAAGCCCAACGGAGGAGGCGGAAATCGGCCCAGGATTTCGCGGGTTGAAATAATTTTCAAATCAGAAAAACCCTGACGTCGAATCGCATTTTGCAAAAAGCCTAAGGAGGCAAGTGGAGGAAACGGACTTAGCCTACGGGATCATGATATTTAAGATGCACCCGGTCCTTTCGCAGAACCCCCGGGGCGTGTCTTTCTTCACGGTGGAAGAAAGAGGCGGAGGGAGTTAGGTCCGGCCCAGCGTCTTGCAAGGATGGCCGCCACATCTTGCCGATCAGCCCACTTGGGATGTGACGGATCACCCCACAGGTTCCTAGGGGGTGGAGAGTCCCCGCTCGGGAACTGCAAAGAAGGGTTGGGCAACGCTAAAGTAGCGCAACAGGTAGGGCAACCTAGGCTGCCAGTTGCAACACTGGGCATCCCTCGAAAGGAACAAAGTTCCCTCCAAACCTCCTTTCACTCCCTGCCGTCAACAGGAACTTCCCTGTTGCTTGCTTGGGGGGGTGGGGAGCGGAGGGGGGAGGAAAGTGATGGCCAAGGGCAAGTGACTCAGGAAGGAACTGACCACAGCACGTCGCTTTGTCTCCTATTGAGATATACCCGAGATATCAGCGATGCGCCAGCTACAGGCCACTCCAGTCACCTTCTCCCCAAATATTCTTGCTCAAGTTCGAGAGTCGACGGTTTCCTTTCCCCGAGGTAGCCCCATTCAAGTTATTGGGCGTCAACCCCGCCTACGTTTCCCCGAAGGCATCGCATTCGAACCTCTCATTCCCTCTCCGGGAGTCGCTTCCTCCCGGGTTAAGCTCCGCATTCGGGGCTATTTCGACGTCAACCGAGGAGTCTCGCGGCCGCTGAGCCAACAGACTCCACCTCCCCTGCTTCGCCACTTCTTCCCCCGTTGTCCCTTCGCTCAAGAAGGCGCTAAGCAGGGACGGCCGCGAAGGCGAGGACGCCCTGTTTATTTCCAGCCGCTGAGAGTTCTTGCTTTGCGCTCAAACGCGCTTTTAAACCGCGTCCATCAATACAAGCCGAGCTCCCGCCTCGCTGCGTCCCCAGCTTCGGGCCGACCCGAAACAAAATTACTTTGTACAGTACCAAGGGAAACGTTTTCACTCCGCAGAGGCTTTTCCCCTCAAAAGGCGGCGCAGGAAAAGCCTTCCTAAGCGCCCCAAGAGCTCTCGGAGGCGGGAAGGTTGAGAGGAATGGAAGCGCCCCAATGGCGAGGCGACTGAGGAAAAAGCCGCCTCTCCGCTCGTCCTCACCGCCCCCCTCGCCCCTCTCTTTAGTTCTCTCACCGGAGAGGCGGCTTTATTTCTGGTTAAACTCCCCCTCGCCAGATGAAAAAAAAACCTCCATCTCCGCTGAAAAGTAATGTCTAGAAAAATTCAGCCGCGTAGGAACGCACATTCCATCGCATGCTTTCTCCGCGGCGCGCCCCGCAGTCGCCCATCCAGCGGAGCCACCGCTCGCCCGCTCCCTCCCCACAATTATCAGCGAGGCGTCGCTGGAATTCACACACAGGCGAAAACACACACACACACAACAGAAAAGCTTCGAGAAAAGCGGGGGGGGGGACAACCTCCCCCTTTCCGCTCCCGTTAGAACAGCCGGGCTAGGCTGGCGGAGGGGCAAGGAGAAGGGGGTGGGTGGCGGCGTCCGTCCTGCCTGAAGCAGCCGTTGCGCCTGAGCCTCCTGCCTGCAAATGGGCGGGAAAAGAGAGCGCAGCGTCGAGGTGCCTTAAACGCTGGGAGCGCTTTCTGTGAAGGAACCGCTACTTTTCGGGCGGGAAATTTTCACTCACACACACACACACACACACGAGGGAGGGGGGGGCTTGTCTCCCGAATTCCCTCAGGCTTCTCTCCCCGAAGAGATTTCTCACTTCTAGTCTTAAAGGGTCTTCCGGAGAGCCCTTGGAACCACCTTCGCTACCTCTTTCCTACAACTTGTATAATTGCGTTGCCTCGAAAAATAACATGAGAACCGGGACGGTCCGAAAGACAAACGGCACGCCGCGACCCTTTGTAGAGCCACAAGCTCCGGCTGTGGGCTCGACGGGGTGGGGGGGTGGGGGGCTAGGGAGAATTGAAATCTCTGGGGAACCTCGCCAATAAAAAAAAAAAAAGCGCGATGTCAACTCAAGGCTGAGTGAGATGCCCCTTGCTGCCAGCCCTACAGGTGGGCCGTCTCCTAGTCCCGCATCGTTTCTGAGCTCGAGTTATGCCGGGAAAGAGGCCTCACCTTCGCGACGGTCGCGTCAGGGCCCGCCGAAAGAGCCAATCTGGAAAGAAGAAGGGCGCTGGCTCTGAGGACTGCTCGAGCGTGGCAGGCGGCGCGCTCCTTCTCCCCCTTTCGTAAGAATAAGCCCCGCTCAAATCCCCCGGGCCCACGCCCGGCCAGTCTCGCGCCGGCTGCTCAAACTTAGGAACCTTTCCCTGGAAAACCAGCTGTTTCCCTCGACCTGGCTCCTGCGTGCGGTGCATCAATCTAAAGCTAGGGATCCGTTGGATTCCCTCCTTGGACAAGTATTGTTATGGTTACGGTTATTATCATCATTATTTATCTTGAATGTCATCTTTCCTTGATTCCAACGATCAGGTGTCTCGTTTTAGCCGCCCCCTCACAACCCCCCCCCCCCGCCTTCCCAAGCCGCTTGATGCTGGTAAGCACAGGAGAACGGAGAGAAAACGTAAAACTAGCTACTTCTGACCGCCAATTCAAAACAGACAGCCAAATACGGTAGTTGTGTGAATATGAGAAATCCCCCCCTCATTAAAAATAATAATAATAATAATGGGGATGTAAGCATTGCTACCCCCACCCGAAAACATTTTTTTTTAAAAAAAAGCCTTCTCGCAAATGTGTTTGTATCTAAAACACGGATCCTCCTATCAAGTTTCTTAGCTGTGTCCCTCACCTGGCTATATATTTTGGTTTCAAATAAATTGAGTTTGAAGTTTAATGAATCGGAGGGATCTCCAAAGATACCGTTTCCTTGCTTATGCGTTTAATGTTGCTGTTTTTTTCAGATATATATTAAAAATCCTACTATGCTAATAAAATCCATAAATCCTTTAAAAAGGAATGAAGGTATTGTATTCAACTACAATAAGATAGACTCCCAGATGAATCTACAGCATGTGCAGCCTTAACAAATAGGATTGCTTGACTTCCACTTCCTAAACCTTATTGGGGAAGGTTCAACGCTCCATGGATTTCCATCAGCCCAAACCTAAATATACCTAGTCTGCAGAAAAATCCATTGAATTAAACAAATTTTCTTCCACCTGAAGTACAGAAGCATTAATTTCCTGTCCAAACCTTAACAGCCCAATCCTAATTCTGCCTATTCTGTAAAAATCGCACTGAATTCAAATTACATTTACATTAGTAAACGATTTAGGAATGTAAACACATGCTTCTCTAGAAAAAGAGTCCTGTGACTCTTCCTGTGATACAGGAATGTGTTTGGGTTGTATCCTTAGCATTTCAAGGTAAATAGAGTAAGGCTGCAGCCTTCTGCAGTTAGGA
Source organism: Pantherophis guttatus (assembly GCF_059756535.1). NCBI lineage: Eukaryota > Metazoa > Chordata > Lepidosauria > Squamata > Colubridae > Pantherophis > Pantherophis guttatus. The sequence continues at coordinate 144,726,343 of NC_142063.1, forward strand.
GATCCTCAGATTCTTTAAACTCTATGGAACTTGCTTTTCACTAAACATGCCACAAGTATATGGCGTCCACACACATGCATGCATACTGCCCGTTAAAATCAATTTCATTCAATTTAGCCTATTTAAATTTCAGCATTGGACATGAATGCTCCAGTTCCAAATACCTTAACTTATTCCAGCCTGTTTCTACCCCATTTCTTTTTTGCTACACCTTGCCTACTCCATTTGGTGTAGAACATTCAGAATCAGAGACTGAGGCACAGATTACTCACAAAAGCTAATTCCACTAGAATGGATTGCACTAAGTAGGACCTATTTAATTTTTTAGAGCTAGATAAGGCAAATATTTATGTATTTAACTTAGGTTCCCAGAGGTTTCAAAGGAAGGCTAAAATGGTAGAAACAACAAACACTACATGGTCTTAAAGTTAGAAAAAGAAAGTAAACTATACATCTTAGCTTTGCCTCCTTTTGCCACTTAAAACAGCAAATTCCTTTTCCCAGGTCAGATAAGCCATCATACATATAGCATTTCTTTAACCTGCTGTTTCAGTGCTATGAATCATCCTCACCATCCTCATCATCCGAGTAACTATCTATCATGGGAGGCTTCTGGGACTTTTTTTTTCCTAAAGAGAAAAAAGACGGGATTCTGTTCGTTGACATGGATTTATTTGCTGTAAACATTAAAATTATCTTTCTCCAAGAAAGAGTTTAGGGAGAAAGTGTCAGCTTCTAACTGTCATATACACCACATGGAGAAATTGTGGGGTGGGTAGAGTGGGAGAGAGGAAAGGGAAGAGGCAGTGGTTTTAAAATATGCCATACTGGAAATATACAAAGAAAAATAGATATACTACAGAATATGGCATTAAAAAACATTGTATTGATACGTAAAATAATATATTAACAATTTTAGGCATTAAAAAAACAACTCCCTCCCTCAACAAAAGAAACTTGAAATAAAAAGACAAAGTGCTCAATAATTTCCAGGGAGATCTATATATGAGATAAACACTCTGGAAATAGTCAAAAAAGCTTGTGCATGCAAGACTGGTTTCTCCTCAGACAACAAAATGATCAAGATATAAACTGTTTTCTTTTTAATCAGCATCAACAATACATACGACACTTACAAACAAGGAATGCCAAACGGTGTTTACAAACACGGGAATATGGGTCCCTTTCGGAAGATTTTCCAGAAATGGATGTGGGTGGGGAGTCTGTTGGATTCGTGTAACACCTGTGCCCACCTATTTTACAACTGAGAAAAAACGTTTGAAGCTTCTTAGAGAACTACCAATCTTTATAAAATCTAGCAGACTACATAGTGTCTGAAATAACTATTTATAGAATATAGACCTTACTGAAATAGCAAGTGCCTATAATAACATTGTCTTCCTAGAATCATCAGACTTTCTTTTGATTTAAATCTTAAATAATCACATCTTTTTGTTCAAATCCCTTTGATTTAGTCTCTTTTTCTCTCTCTCTCTCTCTAATTTTATAATGGTTTGAATAGCTTATTCATAAATAGGCACAGAATAGTTTTACTTTGTTTTTTTTAGAAAGAAAAAGCCAAACTGCATCTGATAAGTGTACAATCCTTTGCCTTCTGTCGATTCATGCTGCACCCCTCTCCCTCCCCCACCCTTAATTTCATCTTCTATATATTACAGCTTTCCCTTTACAGCAGAAAACACTTTAAAAGTTTTATGAAAGGGGGAGGGGAAGATTGAGAGGATCCTCTTAATACTCTTGCCAGCAGCAGCAGCAGCTAAAGCCCAAGCAAGACTCAGCTTCCTAACTTATAGTCCTTGGTCACAGCCATCCTCACAATCATAGTAATGAACTTTAAAAAAAAAAAATCTGTGTGTCCTTTTTGCTTTGGGGAAAAGGGAGTGGATGGGAGCGAAAGAGACTTTTGCTTTTTGCTTTTTGTTTTGTTTGTTTAGGCAAGAATAAAAAGCTTGTACCATGGGAATCTGTGTGTAGTCCAAGGAACGGAATTCAGCATGGCCACAGCCCCCAGTTTTCAGTCACTGTTCTGCAGGACAAGCTAAGCCACAGTTTGGAGGGGTGGGAGCATGCGACAGCCGGAGGTGCTCCTTCCTTATGGGGGTGGGGAGGGGGGCTCTCGCTTTTCTCCTGGGGCTTCCATCTCCTTGCTTGCTTGCATTCCCCCCCACCTCCGAGGCTTTGAAAGTTCTCCAACTTTGAGGGCACAGCAGCATAGTCTTTCTTTCTAGATTTCCCCCCCTCCCCTTACACTTTCTCTCTCCCTCTCTAGGTCTTTGTTTTTAAAAAGGTAAAGTGTCCAAGAAAAGTTTGTCAATTATTGCTGGTGGAGGCACCAAATCTTCCAGTTTCAGGTAGAAAATACGCTGCAGGCCTTGCGTGCAGAGGGTGCGCAGTTCCGGGAGCTTGCCCAGGAGTTTCGACAAGTAATTTGGCCGGTTCAGGCCGCCGTTGTTGAAAGTCACATGGTCCTTGAGACAATTGACAATCTTGTTCTGTAGTTCTTCCACCCGTTTGGGCTCCTTCAAGCCGTGCCTCTCTGCAAAGGACAAGAAATTGCTGATTTAGACCCAGCTCTGGACAAATCTAAGGGGGTGGCTGAGGGATGGGCACTTCAACAGGCCTTGTTAGGAGACTACAAATTACGCATTGGGAGACCCTACCCCTGCTTTAACTACCCCTTACTCCTTAAAGTCCCAATGCTAAACTACATAGTTTGGAATAAACTGAAGTTTCTGAACTCAGGGGACTTTCTTTCATGCGGCTGCAAATTAGACAGCATTGTGAAATTGTAGTTGTGGGTCAGTTGCAGTTGCGACTCCTCCATTTGAGTCAGTACTCTTGAACGTCCAGTGTGCTACAGAACTATCGGGTATTATAACAATTCAAACATAAAGGTTCTCTCATAAAGCCTCTGTTCATAAGAGCCCCTTCATGGTTTGATCAATTAACCCAATACTCTGGATTGGCAGGCATGCTGAACCTTAAATTAATCACAGGGGTTGGATGTCCACCATATTAACATAAAATATGATTGGCTACTTTGTGATTGGCTACTTTGTGAACATAAACATGTCTTCGTGCATATATCTTGATTTGTGAATTCTATTCCCTATTGCCAATGGTGATTGTATAAAAGGGCAATTACTTTGGATTACTTCATATTCATCCGGGACATAATGATAAACTCTAGTTTACTTTAAGTAGGAGCATAGGAAGGTTAAAGGAATAGGTTTACGTAATCCAGAATAAAAACCTGGAGTTTGTGGGAAAAGAAGTGAGAAGAAAACCCAATATGCAGTTTAGAACTTCTAAAATAAAACAAGGGCAAGGAGTGTGACCTGTTGTGGGTTTTAACTCTATATTGGAAGAATGTGGATCTTTTCTAACTGAGAATTCTCCTCTGCCCTGACAAGTTGAAACAGGGCATGGGGCAGAGATTTTCAGCTTGCCCAGAAAGACTAAAATTCCTTTTAAAAAATTAATCTATACTCATCACTAAAATGGAGAAACTGGTTACTTATTCCAGATCACTTCATCTGAAATAAAACATCCCTGGGTGATCAGAATAAAGAGGAAGAGCCAGAAGCTGGGTCTCACCTGTCACCATGGCTAGGGCAGCGATGCAGGAAAAGGCAGAGATATCAACGTTCATATTCTGCAGGCTGGAAGAGAACTCCACAATGGAATCGATCCATTCCCCAAACCCACGGACACATTGCAGCCGGTGCAGGACCACACCATTACAAAAGATGAGCTTCCCTTCCACGGGGTTTGACCTGCGGGGGGGGGGGAAGGGGGTTTACAGGGCGGCCAGAAAAGGGGAGGGGGAAATAGAGAAAGGCAAACAACTAATTATTCGCCAAGCAATAAATGGAAGGCTTAAGAGGGACCTAATTACTGAGGAGTTAATAAAAACGCAGCTCAGCGGACCTTGAACAGCGCAGGTTTGCTCATCACAAGGATCGCAAGGGATGTGTCTGGGTGTGCACATGTATCCCACAGGCCCTGCACATCCACGTATACATTTGCAGGTGACCTTCAACTTGGAGAGAGCACTTCCTACTTACCTGTAGGCTAGCCGCAGGACGAAAAGCTCCAGGAAGGCAGATTCAAACAGCAGATCTTGGTCTTGTTTGGGAAGGTCAGTGAAGCCCGGGATCTTTTCTGCCCAGCCCCGGATAATATCCATGGAACCAGTTAAGAGATCATAAAACTGCTGGATGTGCTGTGTGTCATCACCGCTCATCTGATAATCTGGATTTGCTTGGAACTGGGATTCCATGGCAAGGAAGATGGGGGAGAGAGAGGGAAGGGGGAGGGAAGTAAGAGAAAGACCCCAGCAATTTAATGAGGCTCTCTGAAATCTATAGCCCGTGAAATTGCTAACCCCATTTAGAGGAGGGGAGCCAAGTTTTTATAACAATTAAACCTCGCTCTGGCCAGTGAAGAAATTAGATGTCCCATGGCAATTAATTCAATTAGGGGTGGCACTAGGAGGGATGGCCACTCGAAGAGGGGAAATGGCTGTGGCCAGGAGGAAGGGTCAACTTTAAACACTCTGGAAAGACACCCTGAAGCAAAAATTCCAGGGTTTGGCTTAGCTTCTGGAAAGCGTTTGGGGGGGGGGAATGAGCGGTTGTGCTAATGAAGTAATAAGGGGAAGGGAAATCTACCCATCAATCCATACACACAATACAAACATGTGACATGCATTCAGCACAAACGCCTATGGCTCTCTATCACATTTCATTTCTTATGCATTAAAAAAAATGTTCCTTCGCTTGTGGTTCTACTGTGAGAAGGGAGCAACTGATCACGCCTTGAAAAAGAGGTGACTTTTCTCTCCTTACTTAATTCAAACCGCGTGTCCCATAAGGCAGAAGAGAAAAAACAAACCAACATCCTCATAGTAAGGAGCTGAAGGTTAGTTTCCAGGAGGCAGGTGCTCTGGTCATCTCCTTTGGGAGTGTCCTGACCAGAGTTTAATCTTTCTTAATGGCTTTCATTTCCTAAGGATGTCTGAATGGGGAACATCTCCTTTTCAAACTAAAGCATTGCTTCAATTACTGGCAGGGGGAAATAACTTCTAGTATGGAACAAAACAATCCTATATACATTTAACTAGCAGTAAACACTATTTGCAAAAGCAGCCCACAGTCCGACAAGTGTGTGTGTGTGTGTGTGTGTGTGTGTGTGTATATATATATATATATATATATATATATATATATATATAGAGAGAGAGAGAGAGAGAGAGAGAGAGAGAGAGAGAGAGAGAGAGAGAGAGAGATGCAATCTGCATCTGCTTGAAGTTCCCCTTCCCCCTTCAGCAGGCACACATACACACACATACACACCAAATTCTTGCCCAGACATCTCCAAGCCCTCTGAGACACCAACACCTTGGAGGTGTCTGCACAATCACATCAAATGGGTGGTGGAAGGGAGAATGACCTTACTGGGGACTAGGCGGATTTCATTTGGTGGCCCGAGAGGGGGGACCCCCGTAGGCAAATATTGTCTCCAGCTTACCCTGGAATAGTCCAGGCTGGTCATAGCCGGGTTGGAGTCGACATGAGCTCTCACCAGGGCACTGATCAGACTCACCGGGGGCGAAGGGGGAGAAGGCTCCTGGGGGCTCTTCGGTTTCGAGGGCAAACGACCCCTTCGGCCTTTTAAGCTGTCTGTGCGAACTACTGAAAAAGACAAGATGCCTCCACTCAGAGATCATGCCTCAGGTCGCCCGGCCAGGCAGAGAAAAAGAAAAGACAACACAACCACCCACCCACCCATCTAATGTCCTGTTTTTCTACTGGGGTCAAAACTTCGTGGCTGAATATATCAGCCCAGAGAAAAAGTTTCCAAAGAGGAATTGGGGCTGTTGTCATATTTTCCGGACTTCCTTTGGCTCCTACGGAGCTCAGTTTCCAAACATGAGGCTGACTTTTTTAGAAACGAGTTTAGGAAAAACATGTAAGAGATTACAAACCCTCCTGACGTTTCTTCGCATAAACCCCAATCTGCCCTGACCCTGGAATCCCTTTAAGGTTAAAACTAAGGCATTCCGCAAGCGCCTTGTCCCAGGAAAGGTTATCTTAGGTCTAGTCCGGGTTTTCAGAGGCCTTCGCCTCCTGCCATTACCCCGAGGGTTTATGCTCTGAAGATGGTCCCGAAGGACCTGGGTGTGGGGGGGGGAGCCCTGGGCCTCCCAAGGGTCAGAAGAAGCCGCCCGCGGAAGCTCAGCTGGAGCTTCGCCGCGCCTCCTCTCGCCGCTGCTGGGGACGCGGCTGCTCCGCCTGTGCTTCTGGCCACCCCAGGCGCCCGCCCACGGCAGGCTCTACCTTCTTTGACCATGCCGACCCCAAGGCACTTCTGAAAACGACAGTATTGGCACCGATTCCGACGGCGTTTGTCCACGGGGCAGTTCTTATTCGCTAAGCAAACGTATTTGGCGTTTTTCTGGACGGTGCGCTGTGGAGACAGGGGAGAGAGGGGAGGTGGGGGAAAAGGAGAGGTGAGGAGCTGAACAGAGCGGAGCGGATCCCCGGAAGGCGGTCCGAGTTTGAGGCGCTTCATGGGCTGAGAAGATCCCTTCTTCTTCCTCTCTCGCTCTAGCGGTTTCTCCTTTTCCAGGTCCTCTAACAAAAAATTGGGGAGCGGGTTCTCCGAGTACCGTCTGGAGAGCCTGCTATAAACTGAACGATTAACCCAAACCCGAGGCATTCCTATGAGTTTTTTTTTTTTTTAATTCCTTTTCTTTTCTTTTCAAGGATGCGGTTATTCAGTTAAGAAGTTACGGGGTGGGGGGGGGACACAATTTAATTCGACCATCGGGATTGCGGATCTACTTAGTTAGCTAAGACGGGGTTCTCTCTTCTAACCAGTCCTAAGGCAAATGAATTGCAAAAAAGCCCCCTCCCCCCCTCGCGCGGCTCAGCTCCTACACAGACAGGACAAGAGCCCCCACACAGACCCCACACACACACCCCAGGTGGGACTGGAACTGACGGAGGAAAAGGTGGAGAGATTAGGAGAGGGCAACAGGCGTTGAACACTCCCAACAACTCGTTCTCCACTGCAGGTCGTTTTTGTAGATTATAGCTTGGGAATAGGCCTTGTATAAATCAGCGCATTTTAAAAGCCTCTTGGACCGTGGATTGGGTATGAGGGAGAAAGGAAGAGAAAGAGAATCGGGGCATTGTGGCACGTTCCCTTCCGAGCTTCACAGCTCCGATTAAATTTAAGCCATTCCCGATTCTTTCAAACGTTCTTTCTTTCCCCCTGGCTAGGAAAAGGATGCAGAGGAATTCATCCGCTAAAAGCGGCCAGTTCCTCTTCTGCTTGCACTATCTCCATCAAAATCTAGGGCAAGGGAGAACGTGGTAAAATAAAGGGCTGCGTCATTTGGGGGGGAGGTGTCATAGGAATGAAATGTTATTTTTAATAAAGCAAGAAAGCTAGGCCTCAAATCTGTATCAGGACAATAAAATTGAGGGTGTTTTTTTCCTGTGGTGAGCGGCATATTTACATCTAGTGTAGATAGATGTGGCCCAAGTACAAGGAGCCCGAACTATTTTAGAGATTAGATGGCAAACAGCCTAATAAACGGGCAGTGAATATATGCTGTTTAATAAGGTTCTAACCCCACTAGCTTCCCTCTTCCTGAGCTTTTTCTCTTTCCCTATGAACTAAAAACCTAGTAAGTAAATGTGGATTTTGATCTAAGACGCCTTTATCATTCTGAACTCAGCTAACATCTGGAGACAGGAAGGGGGCTAAGACTAGATCCTCAAATAGAGATCCTGTTCTTTTCTTCTAGATGCCCAGTCTCAAGACTGACAGCGGCTGGAGTCTAAAGCGAGTTAGTTTCTACTCAGCAGAGGCAGGAACTTGAAGATAAAGGGAAACGGTGAAGGAGATGGACGGAGGGATGGGAGATCAGCGGCATAGTACTTGGCATCGGGGAGACAGGCACACACACGAGATTCCCGCCGTTTCCCTCCCCCCCCCCGCCTCCCCAGGAGGCAGCCTGAGCATCAGCTCACCTTAAAGAAGCCTTTGCAGCCCTCGCAGGTGCGCACGCCGTAGTGCTGGCAGGCAGCGTTGTCTCCGCAGACGGCGCACAGCCCCTCGTTGGAGGGGGAGCCCCGCGAAGGCGGCGAAGGCACCTGGGCATCCAGGAGCTGGGAGGCATGCCCGATCTGCAGTCCGGGGAACCCGACGGCGGCGGCACTGGCCTGCTTGCGGATAGGGTTGGGCAGAGCGAAAGGCTGCCCGTCGTGATGGTGGTGATGGTGATGGTGGTGGTGGTGGGCGCCAGGCCCGTGGCCCGAGGGCTCCCCATTGAGCGGTAGGGCATGCAGGGGCCCGTCAAAACGCATCTGGCAGCTGCCCACCGGCATGCCGGGCGGCGATTGCTTGAAGGAGAAAAGCGAGAGACGCGGCACCGCCGTCGGGGCTGCCTTATGCACGCCGCCGCCGCCAGCCGCTCCTCCTGCCGCCCCACCGTAAGCTTGGTGGTGATGGTGGTGGTGGTGATGGAAGCCGTGCAGCGGCCCGGCCTCGTCCCAAACGCTCTGACCCGGCGCGAAACCAGCGGCCGGGGTGGGCGGCGAGGCGCAGGGTTTGTAGTAGACGGCCAGCTCATCAGGCGCCTGGGGCCCGCCGGCAGCGGGGGGCTGCGGCGGCGGCGGGTAGCCGTGGCCGTGCAGGGGCAGCTCCTCGACCTTGATGGAGGGCGCCGGTGGCGGGGGTGGCGGGGGCTGCGACGGCATTTGGTAGAGGCAGGGCGGCTTGACGTCGTAACCCGCAGCGGCGGCGGCAGCGGCGCCGTAGTTGTCCATAAAGGTACTGAAGCTGGGGAGAGAAGTGGTGGCAGTGATTTCAGTGTTGGTCAGGTCCATGCTAAACTTGACAAACTCGGGCGTTAAGAAGTCCGAGCTGTATTCCCCGGCAGCCGCCGAGTGGTGGTACGAGTAGCTCTGCGTGGCCGGGCTGGCTCCTTGCGGCGAGGACCCGTACTGAGCCTGGACGCAGGGCATGGCTGCAAACGAAACACGGCACAACAAGAGCATGGCTCAGCTTTCCTGGGCAACAATCCCATTCCTCGCCCTCCCCTCCCCACCCCACCCACCCGCCCACCCTTCCCACAAAGAGGCCAAGCCAGGAGGGGAGGAAGGTGCCAGGGAAGACAAGAAAGGACAAGCGGCGGCAGAAAGGGAGGTAAAACGCGAACCGTAGGGAAGTGAGGAAATGGGCGAGCAGGAGGGCTTGCTATAGAGAGAGGGGAGAGAGAGAGAGAGAGAGCAGCGAGGTCTTTGCTAAACGTCGGTGGGGGAGGAGACGGGGGTGTAAGTAGAAAGCAATGCCCCCGCTGCCAAGTACAAGGGAGGCTAGATGGGATGCTGAGCTGCCCGCGCTGGAGCTGCTGAGAGTGGAGCCCAGCACGCCCCCTCCTCTCCTCTCTTCTCCACCCGCACGCACATGTATGGACGCGGTCCCTCTCTCTCGCCTGAGTTCCGCCAGCCCAACTCCGGCTAAAAGGCCGAGGCCGCTTTCTCCGGGTTTAAGAGAATTTTGACTTCCTGGTTGGCGGGGCGGAGTGGGGGTGGGGGAGGTGAGGAAAGGGTCAACCCGCGTCACCCACCTTCAGCCGCGTGAGTGGCGTTTTCGGGAGAATTGAAGGCAGACAGCGTCGGAAGTCAAGGGAGAGACAAGTTGCCGAGACTTGAGCGAAGCGCTGGTGACTCCAGTCTGTCCGGTTGCTCCCTGAAAAAAAAAAAGACGGGCAAGGTGCGGAGAAGGAGACGACGTTACTTTTGCAGCCTCACCCACCTGGACCGGCAACGAGGCAACGAGGACTAGCGGGCGCCACAAAATTCCTGCTTCTGCCAGGCCCTGAGGTGGCTAGTGGAGCTGGGAATACAGCCTCCCAAAAGCCGCTATAGACAGAGAGCGTCTCTTCCGCTGGCTGGAAAAGAAGAAAACCTTTTTTCTTTTCTTTTTTTTGCCTGTGAGGCTTTTCTGGTTGCCGTCGCGCTATTTGATTCCCTCATTGTGCAACAAAAGTATTCAGACACTCAAGTTATTCCTCCCACCCCCGATCCCTAATAGCTTGTCGACACGCATCTGCCCGCAGAGATGCGCGCTCACGCAAACTCTTACACTTGACAGCTCCCGCAAGCCTCCAGAACGCGTGTTTGCCATCCCATTGGGCTAACTTCTCTCCAGCGGGGCGTCAGCGGCGTGTGATAAGAAGGAGAAGCGCGACGGGAGGACGGGGGGAGGAGGAAGAAGAAGAAGAGGGGCCCACGCTCCCCTTTCCCCTCGACATTCCGCCACTCTCCGGCTTCCAAACCTTCAAAGGGGGGCAGAGCGGCAGAGGCGGCATTTAATTAGAGCACGCAGCCGCTCCGCTGGCTCGCACGCGCGCGCACAAAGGCGCAAGCAATTAAAAGGCCAAAGAAAGCAGCAACCCGAGCCGCCGGAGTTGCGCGCCGGGAGAGCTGGAGGGTCCGAAGGATGCGCGCGGCCAAGCGAGGCAGCCGAATTGAACGGGAGACGGGAATACCTCTGCCATCTCTTCCGGATCCCCTTCGGAACTGACGCAAATCGTTTTTTTCCGGGGGCTTTTCCAATGATTGCATCCTCCGATATCGCCCCCCCCCCGAACAGCTTCCCACGCGTACAAGTAGCAAACCCTGGGAAGTTTCATACTTGGACTGCTCAGCTAGCCTCTCTTGGCGACTCCGCTTTGCTTCTATTCCGGAGTCTTGTGCCCTTAATTCAAAACTCCGTTCGAAGCCGACAACCCCTCTCACTCTGGCACAACCTGCTATCTAGGCCGTTTCAGCTAAGGCTGGGGGCGATTTTCCTTCTTCCCTGCCTCCCACCTACATCAGGCAAGGAGGCCGACCGGCCTCGCTATTAGGCGACGTGCTCTGGAGTAATTTATTGCAGTCTGCCCACCTCCGGCGGCAATCAACCTGAAAGGCAGCGTATTGCTCCAGGACCGAGCGCTGGTCCTCCCTGCGCTCAGCCTTGTCGCTGACGGAGATCAAAGTGTTCCCAAGTAACCCAAATCCTCCGCCCAACAACTTTTTTTCCCCTTCCTTCCTGCGTTTGAAGTCCCTCCGAGGATGGAATGCCGCGGTCCTGAACCCCGAAAACCAAGCTCAGGGGTTGCGCTCAAAGTTTCCTCTTCCGGCTTTCTATCCGAAAATCCACACTTTTGGGGGGATTGGAAGTTGCGAGGTGGGCTGCGAGAAGGTCTCCGGATCTGAAGGCCGATAGGCGAGGCCCTTTTAAGAGGTACTTTTTGGATAAGCCTGCACGGGGCGGGGGGTGGGTGGGGTTAATATTTTATATCTGGCAACCGCGATCTTCCCCGGTCCCAATCCCACCCACCCCCCATCTCACCCCACCCACTCCATCCCATCTCCTGGCTACTTTTCTTTGCCTGTAAGGGAAAAAAACGTTGCACCATCCAGCCAAAAGACAGAATATATTCTCCGTCGCAGTCCACTTACTTGTTAGGTGGCGTGTCTCTTTCATTCATTCATTCATTCATTCAACTGTTGGCAGTTCGGATTCCCAGGGCGAGCGAGCGGGCGGGCGGGCGGGCGAAAGGAAGGAAGCAGAGAGGCGCTCCTCGCCGCCGATCGCTTCGTCCTCGCTTTCCTTTCGCCTTCACTCGCCTCTGCCAGCGCGCGGACACACACTCTTCCCTTCGCTCCTTAGGGAAGTACAGTACGAGCGAAGCGCGGGGCGAGCAAGCAGGACAGACTGGCCCTTCCCTCCAATGTGCCTTTGTTTATGTGGGCTCTGTATTGCACAGCCAAATGCATCCCAAGTCTTCAAACGTCAGTGCACGTCAGTGCCGCCTTGCCCAATCAGCCAGTCAAGGGGCTGGATCTCTCGGTACAGTTGGCTAGATCTTGCTTTGGTAAATTTCCGACGTGACATCACCAAGAGTGGCGCTTTTAAGGTGGGAAACGGCTCTCGCTGCTTTGCCTTCACCTTGGCGCAGCTTTTGCAAAATTAGGGACAGATCCTCGACCCTTTTCCTTCCCCTTTCCCTGGTCTGGGGCTGGTGCATCCGGAGATCCGAGACCGTAAACAAAGACTGAATACTCCCTTTCTCTCCCCGCCTCCCCCCCCCCGTTGTCATAAATTGGTCCAAGGATCTCTAGGCGCTGTCAATCCATCGCGCGCTCTACCTCCCTCTCACGGCCCCGAGTGTCTTTTTTCCACATTAAACTTTCTCACCAAGCGGAACAGGTGTGTGTTTTCCAGGTATGTTCGCTTTCCACAGCGAATGTTACAGCAATTTACGTGGGATGTCCACCTACCTTTGATCTGTCTAGAACGGCGACTTCTTACCCGTCCCTCCCAAGTACCACCTTATCTCGGCGGTATTCTCTAGAGAAGGCACTTTACAGGTAAAAAGACAGGAATGTATTGACGCACCCAGTCCATCCTTTTAAAGCAGAGACAACGCATTCAACAAGTTGCACAATCGTTCCCAGACCGATTTACGTCCTGAAACATACTTCTCTCGCTTCCCCCCCCTCTCCCCCAGTTGCGCTTCAACTGCTTAAAAAAAAACCGCCCACGGATGCTATTATATTTGGAGGGGGAAAATATGTGTGTGTGTGTTTGCAGGCGCGCGTGCCCTCAAGACAAATATATAAATTAGATTCTAAATATTAGTATTTTGATATTTTATAGGCATATAACCAAATTGAATACAGTCCCGTTTTTGCAGCTGAGTAGGAAACAAGTTAATGGTCAAAGTCCACGGCGTGCACGTGGGTTACAATCACTGCCACCCAGAAGGAATCGCTTACAGGGAAGTAGTGCTTCTACTCCGAGCGTTCTGATCTGGGGGGTGGGGGGTGAACCCTCAACGGAACCAGTGGGAGTTACTTCCGTGTAGATGGGCAGCGAAGCTCCAAGGATCCTTTGCTATCTCGGTGGGAAACGTGGCTGGAATGCCTGTTTATGTTCTGTTCCCCGCGTGTTTGCCAGAAAATAGCGTGGACGTTGCAACCCACGCAGGTATTCGACGAACGTTGGAGGTAAGGAACGGGGGTGCGTGTTCCCGCGACCCTTCCCCACAGGCTGCGGGTTAGGGGGCTTTAGGCAGGCGCGCATTTGCTATTCTCTTGCCTGCAAATCCCCCCCCCCGCGTGTCCACCCTCAGCGTGTTAAGCGGAGAAAATGTGCCCTCCCCCCAACTGAACTTGCTTTGGCCGCCGATTTGAGATCTTGCAGGTAAAGGGACAAAAGGATTAACTGAGGACACGGAAGGTAATTTAAGAAGGTGAGTAGATGTACAGCAACCTTATGGACGTCTCCTTTCAAGTCAGAGCTGTTATTAGGTCCCAAAGGTGCTTTTTCAAGGGCAACCAGACTTTCTGGTTTTTCTTTGAAGACCTTTCGCTTCTCATCCTAGAAGCTTCTTCAGCTCTGACTGGATGGTGGTGAATGGAAGGGTTGCCTTTTGAAAAAGCACCTTTGGGACAACCATGACCTGGAAGACTGAGAATCTCCATACACCTTTATCTGTCATTGGGGTTAATGGGGAACGCACGCCATAGGTCTAGGAATGGCACTGCTACCACCACCCCCTTCCCCCCTTCCCATAGTGATTCCGTGAAGGTAGATCCTGTGCAGGTTGATTTGAAAGCAGACCCCGGCGATCTCCACAGGGCTTGTTTCCAAGTAAGACTTTGTTTCCAGACTTAAAGAGAGGCTTTTATCTCCGAGTTTATTTGGGGGGGGGGTGGGGGGGGCAGGCCTCTCTGGCTTTCCTTAGCTCCCCTTCCGGAGTTGCTTCTCTTTGCAAGTTGGCCAATCCATTCGGATTTCCGCCTCTTCCTAAAAATGTCCCTGAACTTTCGAAGAACGCTTGAGTCAATGGGATTCCCTCCCAGACGGGAAGCTTCTCTTCCCCCCCCCACCTCCCCGGGCTATTTTTAGGAACCCTATAAATAAAGGGGCGGGTGTGTGTGTGTGTGTGTGTGTGTGTGTGTGTGTTTAAGGCATAAAGATTGGCAACGAAGGCGGGAAGAACCCTGAGCAGCCACCTTAAGTCCTCCTCCTCCTCCTCCTCTTCCTCCTCCTCCTCCGGCTGCTGGCCCTGGCGCGAGGCTGCCAGAGGGCTGGGAGGAGGAAAGCTCGAGCTCATTAGCATGAGCGCAGCCGCGTCAGCCGCCGCCGCCGCCGCCGCCGCCCGTGGGCTGAAGCGCACGAAAAGGAAAAAGTGAGAGTTGGGAGGAGGGAAAGGGGGAGGGGGAGAGGGGCGGGGTGGCGCGTGACGCAAGGGGACGGTGCCATTGACGCAACAGGCTTGGGATGCTCCGAAAATAGCAATCGCAAGCGCCCAGCTTGCCCCGGTGGTGCCTGCTCCATTGCGCTGAGAAGACGGGGAAGCAACAGCCTGAGAGTGGGCCGGGCTATTTTAAGGCTCTGCGAGTCGGAAACTCGAAAGCAGCCAAGAGGGTTTATTTTTAAACCTTTTTCCTGGGCGCTGCGTTTCGAGATTGAAAACTTCCTTTTCTCTCGCTAGCTCTAGGACTGAAGTTGCTCCAAAGAGAAGGGTTGGGCTACCAACGGGTAGCGCTAACTCCCTTCTCCTTTGCTAATGCTGTCAAGCCCGTGTAAGAAAAGGATTGCAGTTCTGTTTAGAGTAACGTGTAATAGGGATCATATTTAATAAGCGTGGGTGTGAGACAAAAGAGGAGCTGGCAAATAACTTTTTTCTCTCGCTTGAACCGTCACTTTTTGCAAAGGGAAGTCAGGCTGGAATAAATGATTCTCTGCAGCGATGGAGAGGAAAGGCAAGGAAAGCAGATACCTTGGCGTCCGCAGGCAAGGTGACCCCCAGGTGACCCCTTGCCACCCGCGCCTTGAAACTTCCGGATCGTGGCGGGATAAGGCCACTACATCTGGGCTGCAAAACTACGGGCGACCACTAGATGTCAGCCCATCGACTTTGGCACGGATTTTAAGCAGCCCACACCCCATAAACCAAAAACACATGGGAGGGGTGAAGAAAAAGCCAGGGACTCTGCTTATACCGACATCCAGCATCAGCTGGCAAGCTTCAGCCGATTTGCTGTTCCTCTCTGCCTACCTGCAAATATCGATATTGGGAGGAGCACTAGGGGGCAGCAATTAGACTTTCAGTGTTTGATGCCATCTTATGGTCATCTGGTTTTCTGTTGCGGAGCTGAGAGGTTGGCCTGAGGCCCAAATAACTTCCACACATGGATCAAGGCCATTCCTAATGTGTCTCCTGTTCTGATAATTGCCCAAATGAAGTGTATTTTCTTTTTCTTTCTGAGGCTTTAAATATTTTTGCTCAAAAATGCAGTATTTTAATTTGGACAGCATGGACTATAAAAAAATGAAAACCAAACAGCTCATATTGGTCTAAAGCTCTTCCGAAGTTGCCCAAATAGAGTAATTTAGTATTTTTCTGATCAAGTCAATAGGGGGCTGGACTCTGCAGTCAACATAACCAAGAACGTTTGAAGTAACATTGGTAAAACTTGGATGTATTTTCTAAGATAAATGCGTAATCACTTCCAATAATTTGTTGAATGCAGCTGAGATGTGTAAAGTCCCCTAACTTCAAAATTCAAGGTTGATCTCTCGAGTCAACAGACATTTCCTTTGCCATTAACCACAATTTAATTTGAATGTGCAATATAATGTATTGTATAACTTGCCCCAAAATAGTTGTATTCTTTAAGAGGGCCGGCTGTTTCCATTTATTTCAAGGAAGTGGCATCCTATTAAAAATCTTTTCTACAAAAGCATTTGAAATAATGTTATTTTTCTATATTACATCATGAATGCTAGCGATAAGACATTATGGCTCTTTAATTTCTTTATATTTTTTTCTAAATCCTTAGGGATGCGACACACATAAGAATTAGTATGGCTGTGGAATTTAGAATGTATAGATTTATGCAGGCATCTTAACTTCACTGCCACAAAACCATTTTTACAAAATCAGACTGTGACATTTTGTTTGAAAAGTACTGTTCTAGAACTGATTTTGATGTAGGTATTCAGAAACTTTCATGTATGCCTTGGTAATACATCATACGATGAAGTTATTTTCATAACTGAAGCAGTGGATGAGGAGGAGAGCTATACTGAAACATAAACTTCTACAATTTGTGGGAAATGAAGAATGAAAAACTCATTTTATGACTATATGTATATACACACAAACATACACATGCATTTTTAAACTAGGAAATTAATTACAGGTAAAAAATATTAATATTCAAGGTGGATTCACAAAAGTATAAAAGTGATCCCTCTGTGTTTATGTCATATTTAAACAAGGTTAAGAGGATAAGAAAATTATTTTATACTGGTTGCTGAATTTATACTTCAACTGACATCTCAGTTACTTGCATGTTTACTTGCAGAAGATCACTAGGTGGGAAGTATGTTCCTGATATCGTAAGGGTTGTTTTTAAATTACAATCTTCCTTTAAAAAAAAATCAGAGGGGGATTCTGTGGTCAGATTTTCTGTCAAATACCAGATGGTGCCCTGCATAATTTAAAACACTGCATAGCATCATTTTTTTTTTCCTTCTGTTCAATCATGTCTATCTCTCAGAGGCTGCCTGGAGAAGGTCCCTGCAGTTTTCTTAGGTTTTTCAAAAGTGGTTTGCTATTGTTTCTTTCCTAGGGCTAAGAGTGTGAGTGGTCCAAGGTCATTCAATTGGCTTTTGCTTAAGGCAGAATTAGAACTCACCACCTTCAGTTTCTAGCCGGATGCCTTAACCACTATACCACATTGGCTCTCTTGTAATATTACAAAGCTTCATATGATAAAATCTGCAGCTTATAAAAGGGAATGTGATAAAATATATAAAAAGCACTACACTGTGTGTATGCTTATCATATTAAGTTCAACAACTTTCATGTAAGTGGCTATACGGGAAGTCTAAATGAAAAGTATTATATAAGAACACAGTGCTCATAATTTAATGATACTTCTGTAATTAAGATTGAATCTTGAATGTGAACACATTTACTTACAACATGAATAACAAATTAATTTCTTATATTGAAGGTCTGCGTGCATTTATTTGTCTGTGTTATTCCAAGAAGAAAATGAGTACAGGCTTGAGGCACAGATATTATTTCTAGTACATGGGAAATACTGTGATTAGGAATATATCAAAATGAATAAGATGCTACTTCTCACACCGATCTAGATAATTTATATACCAAGAATAAATGAAAGTATGGATGATGTAGCTTGTTATATGTAAGAATTATTTTGTTTATAACATTCAAAATAAACAATTTCTCTTAATTTAATGCAAACTGATTCTAAGTGTTTAAAAATGAAAGCAGAGTCTTCAAATGTTGTTTCATGTGGAAGAAACAGCATAGGTATCTTTACCCATATTAGAGCTGAGAATACTGATTGCCAGTTTAAGATGTGTTCCAAATTATGAGCTTTCCCCCAGGAACTTGAATGAACATAATTTCAGGAAAGATAACAAAGCCAAACTGGAAAGACTGTGATAATGGCCTATAAAAAGAAAAATTACCGTACATGTTTGTGTTGGCAATAACAAATAATTTTAGTTTTTAGAAAACACGTGACTGTATTTTAACCTACATTTGAGTAATTTTCCTCCATCTTTTTTTTTTTTTTTTTGAAAACCATATTTATGAGAACTGAAAACTAACATAGATAAAGTATGCTTTCAAAGGAGGTTAGGTGTACAGAGGGAAATGGAAAAAATGTTCTTGGACTATTGAAGAAAGAATTTAACTACCGGTATGTGCTTTTTTTTACCCTCTCCTCAAATACCATGACAAATCTGCCAGAATGCCCTGTTTAAGGCAGTTAATCAAAGATGCAAGAAGTTTTTCTAATCCATTCACCCAAAGATACAATACTATAGGATTTAGTTTTAAATATTAGCTGCAATTTCTGCTGATGCCAATATCTCAGTGTAGAATGAATGTTAATTACAAAGAAGCAACAATCTCTGTTTGCATCAATATTATTTCAGTTACAGTTCTTGACAAAAGTAATACTTCCCTCATGTTTTAGTAACACCCTTTTACATTGTTATTTGCATAATACCCCCAAGACATATTTACTTTTGAGTATGATTTGATTTAAATGATGCTTTTAAAATAAGCAATATGCTTTGCTTTGCTGATTATCATAAAGGGTTTCCCATGCTATATTTGCAACATTATAGAAGTAACATAGTTGAGCCCTTATATTGTTAGGTACATATTTAATTAACATAACTTTAGAATCCATGTAATATAAAATTTCATTGCTCATTTTAAAGTTTTGAAGTTAACAACATAAACTTCAAGTTGAGTAATTAAGTAATCCTTATATAGACACTTATTAAAGTATTTATACATATTATCTTAAATCTACATCTATCATTTTGCCAATTAAAATTAGGACTTTAATTGCAATTAAGTAATTTAATTGCCAATTGAACAGCAAAATTGCTAAGTGACTAATTTTAATGCCTATTTTAATTACCAATCATGACTGGGGAGGGAGCTAATCAAGCAGTATCAGAGTAATGATGTGAAAAAAAGAAGAGAGAGAACAAACATCCATGGCTCCATGCTTCAAAAAGAAGTCTACGTTAAATGAATGCAAACAGTTTTTATAGATGTAACAAAATCATGCCTTTTGATACCTAAATACCTATACAGAGAATTCAGTGCAAGAGGTTCACTCTTGCACTAGAGTTTTAAAGGAAAAGCAATTTGACATTTTGTAGAATTCCTGCAAAAAAAACATCTCCATCTCCAAACTGACAGCGTCTGGAATTCTGGTTGCCAAGTACAATTTTAGACCCAAATGCCATTGTAGGTTGAGAACCACTCTTGTAACCTAACTGTATCTCAGCAAAGTATATTTCAGAACAAATTAACTTGGGAGATTAAAAATAATGTTAATCTAGTGGATTGTTTTGAGGAAAAGCTCTTCAATTTTCTGTTCTTAAAAACATAAGGGTCACCTCTGATTAGGAATATGTAACAACAAAAAGAGTGTCAAAATATTAATCAAGAAGACAGCAACTGCAATAAAGCCAGAGTAATATTTACAAGAAAATATTAGAGTCCACAGCATAAAGTATTTATTGTATGTTGCCTTTGTAATGAAAGGCATATGTCATTGTGTTATCAGCAATACTATATAGTGGCAATTGAGCACACAAAAAGGTGAATGATGAATACTTCTCAGCCACTGGAAGCCACATTTTAGAAGATCCATATTAAAATATATCACACTGAGGGCATTGTTTTCTTGGATGTTCCCAACTAGTTTCTACCCTTTAATGTTTCCAAAATTAGTCTTATTTAGTGAATAAGAGACATCTTCAAATTAACAAAATACTTTCCATGTCGGCCCCTTATAATAAAATCCAATATAAGAACAGAAAGGTAATTAGAGCTTTTATGGGAAATATGTCTTGTATGCAGAATATTTACTTCTAACAGCAGAAAATGAATCAAAGCTTCTTAAAAGGCCTATATTGAATTGTGGTTCAGAAGGATAGTGAAAGTGCTTTCTCAATTCATAGAAAACTTAATAACATTCACTTACCTAAACTACACATTACACATGACTGGTATAGGTAATAATAGCGTTTAAGGGTTTCTTCTCTGTAGCAAATGTTCTGGAAGGGTATTTTATACTGGCAGAAGTTGAGAAGGAAAGGTTTTTAAGTTCCAACTGACCACAGCATGCTTCTCCCCCCACCCTTTTGTAATTGCAAGGAGCAGGTGGGCTGGGCTGGGGGAATATTGGACTAAGATTACACATGGTTGCATTTAAAGTTGGCTCTGGAAGTATTTTGTCTAGAGATGCTGACTTACATGCGCATATGCATATAGGCAGTTTTAGGCTATTTTAAATTGGGCTTCTGTAGGCAAAACTACCCCCATTTTTATATTTATGGATTTTAAACCATTCTTTCAATAGTTTATTATATAAATGGTAGAGATTTGGAATGGTTATATGCTAGTCTCCAAAAAAAATCAAATGCTAGACAACTCAGGAAAAAGAACTGATTAAATCTTAGAAGTTGCAGCCTAGGATAGCTTTATCCAGACTGTTGCAGAAATAAAATACTGTAATAGGATTCAAAGGCGAAACCTTTTTTCTTTCTTATTAAATCTATCCTTAATAAATCATTAGATTGGTTTGCATCCATAGTTTGTAAACAATAATTAGATATAAGGGAGAAGCATATGCTTTGAAATGATAAATAAAAAATGGGCAACAATATAGGGTAAAAATTTATTGAAATATTTTCTACCTCTTTAATGTCAGAATCAGAAATTATGGAAAACTACAGTGTTTAGAAGCAATGTTCAAAATCTAAAACACATAGAAGTACTTTCCATTAAACCAGAGCTCTGTAAAGCCTTTATCCAAAAAGAGCATTTTTCTAATGTAGTTCACAATGCAGAACCTGAGGCAGGCAAAAATAATAAAGACAAATCCCTTAAGAATACAATTTTAAGGACTATGCATGTTTATTCTGAAGTCCACTCTGTAGAATTCAACAGAATTTCCCCCTAGAGATGCATGTTTAAAACTTAAAGAATGTTACTCTACACCCATTAGATTGATTTCAAATTTCTCAGTTAAAATCAGCCTTATTAAACCAATGGGACTTTGTCATGTTGTTTCACTGATTTCAGTGAATGTATTCTATTACTTTTGGAATTTAACCCATTAACAAGAATCCGAAACCAACCCCTAAGAAAATATTGTGTATAAGGTTGTTAATATTTTACATAATGGTGTCTCCGCTAACAAATAAATATGAATTACTAAAATATACATATAATTCAAAAGAGGATAACTAAGCCTTTTCTATAATTGTTATGGAGCCTGATTAGGTAAGTAATTGAGATAAATATGCTTTAAAAAAAACCATGTGAAAATGTAACCTTAAAAGACAACAAAATACAAATTATTAGCTTCCTTCAGCTTTAATTTACTAACATTTAGTTCATTTTCTGGAACAGAAAGAAATGGGAGAGTAGAAACACACACAAATAGAATGTGATATTAACAATATTTTAATAAGATATTGTAATTTTAAATACATGTAATTCTTCTTTGTCTGTCAGGTTATATTAAGAGGACTAGGCCATATAATATATTTGACAGTTTCCAGGATCCTAGCTGACAAATAGGTGTTTGCAGCATTTGAAGTCCTTCTGCATTTTGTTCTCATTCTTACTAGGCACACTGCAAAATCCACTCTGTTCAATACCATACATATTTCTCCACAAGTCATCCCCATTCAGTGCCATCGCATTTCCTTCCCAGGGAAGGTAGCCGCTTGCTTGCCTCTGAGGATAAAGGTTGTGCCCTGCATAGGATTACCACCTTACTGGTTTTGAAAATCTCGGGTCAAGGAATATAAATTGTCCAAAGCAATTCATCTTCTTGTTCAGAGTCATTAAATCCCGCCCCCACCCCCAGAACATATTTGATTGATATTCTTGGGAGGTGAAAGGCTAAAGGGGGACCATATGGCAACATGTTGCATTCCATATGTTATCTGCCCATCCATGCTTTAAACTGCCATTAGCAACATCTGCACCTAGCGGAAATCCAGCTGCGCTGAAAGCTTATTGT
Source organism: Pantherophis guttatus (assembly GCF_059756535.1). NCBI lineage: Eukaryota > Metazoa > Chordata > Lepidosauria > Squamata > Colubridae > Pantherophis > Pantherophis guttatus. The sequence continues at coordinate 144,748,053 of NC_142063.1, forward strand.
CAATTAAACGAAGAAAAAGAGATTTTTCACTAGTCAGCATAATATAGACCCGTTTTTCTCTCGTCTGCAAAGGCATAAACGAGTGGATTAAAAGGGAGGGGAGGATGGGTGATATCAGGCGAGTTGTGTGTGTGTTTTTTTTTTTTACAAAAAATGTGCTGTACGATTTTTTAAAAAAAAAAAAAAAAAAGCACGGATGAGCGAGCAAACGGATCGAAAGAAAAGATCTGCAAAGCTTCCACCACGACACTGCAGTTCCTAAAGGCTCTTTTTTTTTTTTTTCCACCCCGGAAGCTTCCAAAGGCGTAGAAAGAGCTTCTCCCCGCCCCTTAAGGTCTTGTCGAGCTAGAAACAGCGGGTTCATTTAGGGGGTGGGGACAAAGGTGAGAAGCTCCTCCCCTCTCCCCCCCCCCTTGATTCAAACGAAGAACTTACTTTTCCGGAAGCGTGGGCTTCCTGCAGCTTGGGTCAATGGTGCGCCTTCCCGCCTCCGCCCACACACTAATAATAATAATAGCCCCACATACGCTACGCCGCTCCATTACGGTATCCTAGCATCTTGGGAAGGATTCGGTGCGCTCATGAAAAGCTAGTAGCCGCTACAAGAACTGGGCAGTTGCTACTTCACATTGTTGCGAACGGATGAGAATAGTAATAGTTACCTTTTCCTTGGGCTCCGCCAGAAGCCCGGGCTTTTCTGCCAAATTCCCGCTTCCCTCGCCCCTTTTCTTTCTTCTAAACCAGTCGCTCAAACTCTTCCTTTGCAGGGCGCAACCTTTTCGGCTCAGAGGCTAAGCGGCTACACCTCCCGTGGGGGTGGGGGTGGCTCTCCGCCGCGGGCGCCTCTTCGGAGGAAGATTTCGGGGTTTGCAAACGGGGCGGCCAAAAGGGCGACGGTCTTTCTTTCTTTCCTTCCTTCCCCGCCGTTTCTTCTTCCAAGCCCCCGAGTCGCTTCACACAAAGCGCCCATTGTAACCGCAAGCGCGGCTCCGGCAGCCAAGAGCGTCAATCCCTCGTCAGCGAAACGGCTCTCCGTGACGGCAGCGCCAAGCTGTATAAATAGCCCGGCCCAGCCCGGGCAACAGAAGGGAGGAGGGGATGGGGTGGAATTTCCATTGAGGCCGCCAGGAATGGAAACAATAGCTTTGGGGCAGGAGCGCGCGCGCGCGCGCGCATCTCCTTACTCGCACCGGGCTAAGCCAGCCGCGCGCGCCACCCGGGGACGGCGCCTGGCTCTGCGCCAGCTCGGTCGTCGCGAGGGTTTCCCCGTTGTGGCTTTCCCGCCAGAAATGCCGTTCTTATTTTTCTTTCTCCCAGGCGCTATCTTTGTACTGTTTTCCTTATCGCCGCCTCAGCTTCTTAGACGGTCTCCCAGACGACATCTTATTAAAAAAATAATAATAATAATCGATCGCTCCGCGGTTTAGATTTATACCTTTCAGAAAATCCTTGCTTACAGAAAGATTCTGGGACTGCAAACTTGCAACTGCTAATGATTGTGACCGGGTTCGGGCTTCTTTTGTGTGTGCGGCCGCGTCGTCAAAATCAGCCTTTATTCCTGGCGACGTTTGCAGAAGTGATTTGCCCTCGCTTCCTAGGCTGAGAGAGAATGACTGGCCTAAAATCTTCCAGTTGGTTTTATACTCAAAACTTGAGTAGAACGCAAGAGTCTTTAGGTTTCTAGCCAGATGCCTTTAACCATACACATTAAACTGGCTTTTACTGAGATTCTAGAAAACTAAATTTAACAAGCAACAAGTGCCATTTTGTCACAATCAAGGTTGCTGGTGGCTCAGCAGACAAAGCATGATTAACACCAGCTGTCTGCAATTACTGTAAGTTCGAATCTCACCAGGCTCAAGGTTGACCCAGCCTTCCATCCTTTCTAAGATAGATAAAATGAGGACCCAGTTTGTGGGGGCAATAAGCTGACTTTGTATATATATATACAAAAGTATGAAGGCTATTGCTTAACGCATTGTAAGCCGCCCTGAGTCTCCGGAGAAGGGCGGCATATAAATCAAATTTAAAAAAATATATGAACAACCTCAAATATGCAGATGATACCACTCAAAATGGCAGAAAGTGAAGAGGAAATAAAGAGCCTTCTGATGCGGGTGAAGGAGGAGAGTGCAAAAGTTGGCTTGAAACTCAACATTAAGAAAACTAAGATCATGGCATCTGGCCCTCTCAATTCCTGGCAAATAGATGGGGAAGAAATTGAGGTAGTGACAGATTTTATTTTCCTGGGCTCCAAGATTACTGCAGATGGGGACTGCAGCCAAGAAATTAAAAGACGCTTGCTCCTGGGGAGGAAAGCTATGGCAAATCTAGACAGCATACTAAAAAGCAGAGACATCACCCTGCCAACAAAAGTGTATAACAAAAGTCAAGGCTATGGTTTTCCCAGTTGCAATGTATGGCTGTGAAAGTTGGACCATAAGAAAGGCTGAGTGTCAAAGAATTGAGGCCTTTGAACTATGGTGCTGGAGAAGACTCCTGCGAGTCCCTTGGACTGCAAGGTAATCAAACTGGTCAGCCCTAGAAGAGGTCAACTCTGACTGCTCTTTAGAAGGCCAGATCCTGAAGATGAAACTCAAATACTTTGGCCACCTAATAAGAAGGAAGGACTCACTGGAGAAGAGCCTAATGCTGGGAACGATTGAGGGCAAAAGAAGAATGGGACGACAGAGAATGAAGCAGTAGGCATGAGCTTAAATGGACTCCAGAGGATGGTAGAGGGCAGGAAGGCCTGGAGGGACGTTGTCCATAGGGTTGTGATGGGTTGGACATGACTTTGCAACTAACAACAACAGTTGATGGTGATCTAGCCAAAAGAGATAGTCCTCAACTTACAATCCTTCGCTTAGTGACCATTCAACGTTACAATGGCACTGAAAAAAGTGGCTTATGACTGTTTTTCATACTTATGATTGCTGCAACATTCCTGTGGTCAAAGGGATGCTTTGTTCAAATGGTGAAAATTTGGACGCTTGGCAACTGGTTCCTATTTAGGACGGTTGCAGTGTTCTGGAGTCAAGTGATAACTTTTTGTTACCTGACAAGTCAATGGAAGTCAGATTTGCTTAACAATTGTGTTGCTAACTTAACTGCAGTTATTCACTTAACAACTGTGGCAAGAAATGTCATAAAATGGGACAAAACTCATTCTACAACTGTCTTACTTACCAACAGAAATTTTGAGTTTATTTTATTATTTATTTATTTATTTGATTTGATTTCTATACCGCCCTACTCCCGAAGGACTCAGGGCGGTGCACAGCCAAACAGTAAAACACATACATACAAAATTTAAAAGTAGAATAAAATCAAATTAAATAATTTTGGCCCCGACAAATTTGAAACCCCAAACTTTTAAAACCAATTTAAAATTGAATGTTTAAAATACTAAAAGATATTTAAAAATTAAAAATCTTTTATAAAAGAGGGAGAAAATTAGGCCAGGCCCGCCTGGTGAAATAGTAAGGTCTTTAAAGCGCGGCGGAAGGTGCGCAGATCCGGGATCCTCCGTATCTCTGGGGGGAGCTCATTCCAGATAGTAGGTGCCCCCACAGAGAAGGCTCTCCCCCTGGGGGCCGCCAGTCGGCATTGTTTGGCTGATGGCACCCGGAGGAGCCCCTCTCTATGGGAGCGTACCGGCCGGTGGGAGGCTATTGGTGGTAGTAGGCGGTCCCGCAAGTACCCAGGTCCTAAGCCATGGAGCGCTTTAAAGGTGGTAACCAAAACCTTGAAGCGCACCCGGAAGACCACCAGGAACCAGTGCAGCTCGCGCAGAAGGGGTGTTACATGGGAATGCCATGTCGCTCCCATTACCACCCGCGCAGCCGCACTCTGCACCAGTTGGAGCCTCCGGGTGCTCCTCAAGGGGAGCCCCATGTAGAGAGCGTTGCAATAGTCCAGGCGGGAGGTGACAAGGGCATGAGTGACCGTGCATAACGAGTCCTGATCCAGAAAGGGATGCAACTGGCAAATCAGGCGAACCTGATGAAAAATCCTCCCGGTCACGGCTGTCAAGTGCTCTTCTAAAGACAGCCGTGAATCCAGGAGGACGCGCAAGTTGCGAACCCTCTCCGTGGGGGCCAATGATTCGCCCCCAATAGTCAGTGATGGCGTCAACTGATTATATCGGGACATCGGAAACCACAGCCACTCGGTCTTGGATGGGTTGAGCCTGAGCCTGTTCCTCCCCATCCAGATCCGCACGGCCTCCAGGCACCGGGACATCACTTCAAGGGCATCGTTGGGGTGATCCGGGGTGGAGATGTACAGCTGGGTGTCGTCAGCGTACTGATGGTACTCCACCCCGAAACCACGGATGATCTCGCCCAACGAGTTCAGTTATGGTCGTAAATCAAAGACTACCTGTATTACTTAACCAATATTATACTGTAGTTTAAATACATGCAAGTTATGTCAGAATCATTCCTCTTTTCTTATTTGAGAAATGACTGGAGTTTATTTCTACCTAAATTTGCATATGGCAGATGTGGTATAATATTTTAGCAATTGTTGGATCCTCCCATGCTCTGAGACTGAGGTAAGCAGTAAGATTTCAAGGGATGCTGAATTATCCAGTGACTATAAAAACAAAATATCCAAGATAAAATAATTTTCAGAAATAGCAGACTCAATAAAAAGTTGATACATTTTGTTCTCTATCACTGCATGTCCTCTTTTTCTTCTTCATCTGAGATTTACTACTGTTGGGAGGAAAATCCAACTGGTTCAGTTCCAAGCTGGAAGAAAGACACTGGAAACATGGAGGCTGATCGGAAAGGGGTTTAATTGATGAAGCAGAACCACATGTGATTCTGGGCAGCTGATAAAATGGAGTTGAAAGTGGGTGGGTTTTTATACCTTCTTTGGGCTTTGTATTTGAGTTTCCTGTTCCTGTGTAAAAACATGTCACATTGTCAGATTCCTAGGGGGGGGTGATGTCATGTAGGGGTTATGTAGGGGTCATAGCTGGCTCTATAGGCAAAAGAGGAAATGCAAATCTTAGTGTTTGAGCTAATTTTGTCAACATTTTGCTTGTTGCTTATCTGAGTTTCTGTCTTGACTCAGCCTTTCTAAATGGATTACCAAATCTGCATTCCTCAGTTTCTGCTTGGGGCAGGGAAACGGGCTGGTTTCTGAATAGGTTGGCCCAATCTTTCTTAATGGGCACAAAATATCTGGCTGGGGAGGGGGCGCTATTAAGAAAGACTGAGTCTGCTTTCTGTCTTTAAGAGCATGTTTCTCCATTTCTCCTTTAGGGAAATATATTCTGCCTTTTTAATATTTCCCAAAATATTTCATTCTTCTGGAGGGTAGGTGTTGACTTTCTACAGTACAATGACTGGCGATTTTTATTCTTCTCTTTTGCTCCACCCAGATAGTTATTTCAGCCTTGTCACATTTTGCTGTCATTTTTTCTCCCCTATCCAAGCTTGTTCCAAGAAATAAAGGAAGACCACCTGTATCTTAGCTTTCTGTAATCCAGGAGACTCCTGCTAATTGTTGGCTGCTACTACATTGCACTTTAAGCAAGTATAACAGCATCTACCTCGTTTTAATTAAAAGAAAAACTAGTAATCATAATATTTTGTCATGCCCTTTTGACTAGACACAGCTCAATTTATAAAATATATAAAGAAATTGCCAAAAAACCCTCATTCTATAATTTAAGATCACCATCAAAATATTGAGCTTTAGTAACACGAAAGGTTAATACTGGTACCTTCTAATGTAGTAATTAGAATCTGTATCTAAATAACAAAATAGTGACTAGTTGCAGCTTTGTGCTTTGTTGGAAAACTGCCTAGCTACTCAGAAAAGAGATTAAGTGATCCCACACAACCTATTTAAGAGGAACGCATGTGATACTTCTCTAAAACAGACTTTTTATGTAGTAGTAAAAAAAATATATAACATGCGCGCTTTTCGCCATGCCGTCAAAACATTTCTTTTCCAGCAGGCCGGCCTGGCCTAACCTCTCTTTTAAACTTTTAAACTTTTAAAATTCTTTAAATTTTAAATTTGTCTTAAGAATTGGGGGTGTTTTAAATTTCGTTTTCCGGGCCAAATTATTTAATTGTATTTTAATGCTTTTTAACATTTGTATTATATGTATTTTATCTGGCTGTTCACCGCCCTGAGTCCTTCGGGAGTAGGGCGATATACAAATTCAATAAATAATAATAATAATAATAATAATAATAATAATAATAATAATATCTGCTCCATGCAATAGCAACGCCATTGCAAGGACGATTGCTTGCTTGTCTTCTGGCTTGATCAGATAAAATCACATGTACAATATAACATACATGCTCAGCAGTGGTGAAATTCAGTTGGTTCTATCCGGATCGCACGATCCCGTAGCTGTGGCGGCGGGAGCTCTGCCCACCCATCCAGATGTCGTCATGTCCTGTTTTTTATCCTCTGCGCATGTGCAGAAGGCTCTGCGCATGCATGGAGGAGGCGTGCACACCCACATTTGCAAACTGGTAGCGAAGGTGAATGAATTCCATCCCTGATGCTCAGATACTAAATATATTTTCCTTTGCTACTGGATAAAATGCAGCCACCTCAATACTTCTGTGGCTATACATTAGTCAATTTCCAGATAACCTGTTCATCTTCAAAAGGATTAGCCTTCCTGTTTTGTTAATTCACAGATCAGCAAACCAATAGCATCCTGAGATTGCCCCATCAATATTCAGTGATTAAAATGGTTAAATTTTAGAGAACATTTATTTACTGAAATTAATAGCCAGCCACAATAAAGTCAATAAAGTGTGCTTTTAAATTATTTTGAGAGGTTTTGGGGGTTTTAGAGTGGGAATAGTAGTCGATTGTCTTCCGCATACCTTCTATTCTCATTCTCAGCTTTAAAATTGCATTGCATTGAACTAAACTGAATTGAATATTTTATTTGGCTCAGTGTGATTAGATACACAAGGAATTTGTCTCCGGTGCAGAAGCTTTCAGTTGTTCTGTCCCCGTTCCACTCACACACCCCCACAGACGGCCCGGAGTTAATAAGCCACACGACAAAATTCTTTGAAAATAAAGCTGGCAGCAACCCAGTGGCTAGCTGCCAATTCAGACTTTACTCACACAAAACAAAGATTAGACTGCCAGCATTCCGATAAAACAGGCAGAGTTTTCAACAATACAAGGATTAATCCAAAGGCAGTCCGATAAAGCAGGCAAAGTCCAGTAACGCAGAGATCATGGATTATTTCTAGTTTTTGCTCGTCACAAACTGAACCGGCCACCACACCCACATTTATACCCTGTGGGGTGTGGTCCAGTGACTCAGCTAATCTCTGGCACGCCTTCCCCTCTGCTGCGCACGCTTCTCCCTGCGCCTCTGCCGAGGGTCCAGCCAGCACTTATCTCCTTCGTCGCTGTCCACCTGTGGCTGCGGGGACGTGCTTGGCTCTGAGCCTATCTTTTGGCCTTCGGTGTCCTCCGGAGGCATTGCCAGAGAGGGGGGTCCTGGAGAGGGAGGCCTTGCCAACTCCTCCCCCTCACTCTCAGAGTCTGCATCTGTCGATAGCCCAGGCTCAGGCAACGGAGCCACAACATCAGTGTACATGCAAAGCAACAGAATAATAATACCTTTTTTGGTTGTTGTTTTTTTAAAGTTTTTTTTTATTTTTTAGACAAACACACATACAAACATACAATGTATTTTCTTTGAACAGTATTTGGCTGGTTCACAAATTTAAACAGTGTTTAGTCATTTCAATTACATTTACAATTTCTATATTTCCTTTTTGCCATATTTACTCCTCATCTATTTTTTTAAAAAAACCAATATTGCCCTTGATTCTCATCTCTAATCTTAATCAAATTCAATTTTTCTCTTCTATTCTATATTATACCCCTTCCCATTGTCATCTATTTTTATATCCAGCCTCACATTGGTTAATTATGTAATATTACAATTGTTTAATATAAATTCAACATTTTTATATAAATCAATTAGTTATATAACTATCTTTTTTTATATTAATATGAACATATTCCAATTATTTCCATGCAATCAAATTTCTTACAACACAATTAATTATATTTACCAATAATAATAAACCAAATAATTTTCCCCATATATTCCTCCAAACCACAACTTACCCATTTCTGCTTTCAACACAATATACAATTAATAGTATCTCAATTATTACAATTCCCTAGTTAAATAGAGCTTTCCCCTTATGTTACTCATTTTCACATCTTACCCATTTCTGCTTTCAACACAATATACAATTAATAGTATCTCAATTATTACAATTCCCTAGAGCTTTCCCCTTATGTTACTCATTTTCACATCTTAAACTCTCCCAATAACCCAAAGTTTTGCCCATATAGAAAAATATTCCAATTATTATTCATTTCATTTTTACAATCATGATTTCCCATTTATTTCTTACTACTATTCATATTTCAATTCTAAATATGTATAACATAATTTCTCTTTCATTTCTTTTTCTTTTTCTCCTTTCCCATTTTTATTTTTGCCTTTTTTCTTTTGTGTTTTAAAATCTTGAACTCTCCTCTTTTGCCCTAAATTTCCCATTGTTTGCACCTACTCTTTTTGGTGAGGAAAAAGAAAAAGAAATCTCCCTCTGCCTCATTTTGCCACGTTACAGCAAACAGCCTGCTTTACTTTCAGTTTCGTTTTTCAGCATAGCTTGATTTAGCACAAGGGGGAAAAATCTGCTCCAGCACTCTTTGCAGCAAGCAGCAGAGCCCTGGCAAAACAGCTGAGAGCAAATCAGCTGAGAGTCGGGAGGCCGATCTAATCAACTTGTGGTAATTATCCTATGCTGAAGCTGAAAGGAGCTGTTTTTTCTTGCTGTTTGCTTGCAAGGAGGTAACTGCTGCGAGGCACAGGCCAAAAGGTGGAGGCCAGTGGGTGGGCAGGGCTACATTCGGTGTATAAGACACACCTAAATTTTCACCCCCTTTTGGGGGGTAAAAAGGTGCATCTTATACTCCGAAAAATACAGTATGTTTTTTTTTCAGTTTTGTAGATTTTCAAAAATTAATCTAAAATTAATACTTAGCTATTGCTTTCATACAGGGACGTGGTGGTTCAGTGGCTAAAGACGCTAAGATTGTCAGTTGAAAGGTCGGCAGTTCAGCGGTTTGAATCCCTAGTGCTGCGTAACGGGGTGAACTCCCGCTACTTGTCCCAGCTTCTGCCAACCTAGCAGCTCGAAAGCACGTAAAAAATGCAGGTAGAAAAATAGGGACTACCTTTGGTGGAAGGTAACAGCGTTCCGTGTGCCTTTGGCATTTAGTCATGCCAGCCACATGACCACAGAGACGTCTTCGGACAGTGCTAGCTCTTCGGCTTTGAAATGGTGATGAGCACCGCCCCCTAGAGTCGGGAACGACTGGCACATATGTGCGAGGGGAACCTTTATCTTTATTGCTTTCATGTGTCAGAAATAGTACCGGTAGTCAGAGAGACAAATTGAATTCAGATTGCTCACCCTGATACAAGTCATAGTCAGCAAGAAGGTGGGTTGTTTCAATTAAAATGTTTAATTAAACAATTAAAATGTTTTTCTGCAGTGAAACATTGCGAGAGGCTATGAACATTGCTATTTAGAACTCAAATTTAGAGGAGAAAATTTTAATTGAGTGGCCAGCCTGTATAGAAGTGATATATTGGAATGATGCCCCTATTTCTTAGCATAAAGATTTAATATGAATCTCCCCTCCATATCATATGTAAATAATATTCATTTAGATTGGCTGATACAATGATTATCACAGAGCTTTGTCGTTGCTCCAAAGACACTGGAAATGGACTTGTCCATTTATTTATTTATTTATTTATTTATTTATTTATTTATTTATTTATTTATTATATTTCTATACCGCCTTTCTCCCGTAGGACTCAAGGCGGTGTACAGACAAGAAAAATATAGACACACAAACATCATAAAATTGCTAATTAAAATTGTTACTTAGTTTGGTCAATTAAATAAAACCCAGAATTAGATAACATTTAAAAAAATCATTTGCATGTTTGTATGTTTAGCCCTGCCTGTTGGAACATCAGGGTCTTGAGGGCACGGCGGAAAGCACGGAGATCAGGGATATTCCGTATCTCCGGGGGCAGTTCATTCCAAAGGGTTGGAGCCCCCACAGAGAAGGCCCTCCCCCTGGGAGTCGCCAGTCGACATAATTTGACTGACGGTACCCTGAGTAGTCCCTCCCTGTGAGAACGAACTGGTCGGTGGGAGGCTATTGGTGGCAAAAGACGGTCTCGTAGGTACCCCAGGTCCTAAGCCATGGAGCGCTTTAAAGGTGATAACTAACACCTTGAATCGCACCCGGAAGACCACCAGGAGCCAGTGCAGCTCGCGTAGGAGAGGTGTTACATGGGCATAATGAGCTGCGCCCATAATCACCCGCGCGGCTATGTTCTAGACCAGTTGGAGCCTCCGGGTGCTTTTCAAGGGGAGCCCCATGTAGAGAGCATTACAGTACTCCATACGGGAGGTAACTAGAGCATGAGTGACCGTGCGCAAGGCGTCCCGATCCAGAAAGGGACGCAACTGGCGGATCAGGCGAACCTGATAAAAGGCACCCCTGGCCACGGCCGTCAAATGATCTTCTAAAAGAAGATTCTGAAACAAATGTGAAATGTTGGTATTAACCAGATAAGAGCCAAAATGCATTAAGATTGAATTATCTAAGGATCTCAACTTTCTTAAATCCACATCTAAGATCACATTTTGGCACTGTTCTTGAGATCTTTCAGCAAATAATAAGAATCAGATGCTAAGTAAAAGAAATTTCCAGTGGAACTCTCGTATTTGATGGAATAATTTTCCTAAAGAAACCCAACCAGGTGGTTATTTTTTTGGTGCCAGAAATTTTTTTCCAGGTTTTTAATTTTAGGACTTCTAAGGCCCTTTCTGATATTGTTCCTATTTGCTTGCAGCTTCCATATCTACTTTTCTCACGATTCATTTCCATTTTTCAATATCTACTCTTTATACTATGAAAAAAAAATCTATCCCATATTTAGGACTTTAAATCTTCCTTGTATCCTTTACTAATTCTTACGGCCTCTTATTATAAGAAATCAAATCTACCACGCTTTTTGATATCTTCTTGTCTTTGCTTTTTATACAGGTGAATAAGGCTATGCTTTAGGAAAATTGTAAATAATAGCATAATGCTTCAGGAAAAGTATAAATAATATAAACAAGCTGCTGTTTTCAGACACATTCTTTTATGTGAGCTGCTACCATGATACTTTCAACCTGGTTGGATTTTGTGTTGATTAACAATTGAGCCCCATATCCTCAATCATGTAGAAATAATTCTGGGATGTATTATAGATCATTGTCTGCTAGAGCAACCACTAACTATACCAGTTGTGAGTGGATTATGATTTGGATCAGTTAGCAATATGTAAATCATATTGATCTGGAGATTGTTCTGCTTTCTGTGCCAAATTATGTGATATGAAACTAGTAAGCATGTTTGAGCTTCCAGTATGTTAATAGTAGCCTAATTAGAAATAATGTGATTCTTGTTTGAATAATATAGGCTAATTATAATTGGTTATTGTAAAAATAATAAGAGATTTGATTTTGCTTTCTAATGATCTTGAGTATTGAAATTTTGCGATAAGGAAACTAATGCGTTCACATTTGCTTATTGTATCAATATAGTCTAATTTTGTTGGGTCTTCTATCGAATTAACTGATGAATATAACACTCAGTTTTGATTTAGTGTCATTCATTTTTTTCATTTATTAAGCTTCTTTGGTTTGAAGAGCAATATGTTTGTTTTTGCTAATAGTATTAAATAAGAATCAATTTTCATATCATCATTCATCTGCTTCTTCATATTGAATAGCCAGAACTCATTTAACTGAAGTATAGCAGATGTAAAATGAAGTTCTTGCTTAATGCTGTACACATCGTTTAATGCTTGCAGTCATCAGAATTGTCTCTTTGTGACAATATTTGCTGTTAAAATAAAATTGCATTACTTACAGAGATTTGGCATCTTCTTTTACTGGACATACTGAAATTTAATCTTCTAGCATCACAGATCTTATAAGAGTGTTTTGCTCTTGAATTCTGAACATATTAGAAAGTGTTCAAGGGTGGTTGGTGTGATTTGCACTTAGATTTAAAAACTATAGACAACCCGTGCTCCATTGGGTCAATGTTTCAGCAATATTTCCTTACCTAAAGAGAGAAACAGAATGACCATGGGTGATGGGCAGAAAAGCAGTGGGAGCAGGAGCAGATTCCAAGTTCCTGTCAGCTTCCCTATTAAATTTCCATGTGGGAAGCTGGCAGGGAACATCAGAAAACTCCCTCCTTTCCCTTTCCTTTCTTCCTTCCCTTGTCTTACTGTCCTTCCCTCTCTTTTTTCCTCCTCCTATCTGTCCCTTCCCTCCCTCCCTCCCTCCCTCTAATTCCTGCTGCATTCCCCTTTACTTTGCCTGTGGGAAGATTTCAGGGAGAAAGTCAGTGGAAAGCTGGCAGAAAGTTACAAGCAAAGCTAGCAGGCAGGTAAGTGACTGCTGCCAGGTGGAGGAGAGAGTCAAGGGATTGTGAGACTGGCTGGGAAACTGTCATGGAACACTGAAAATGAAGTTCATGTGAGCGCTGCAGTAGCAGCTAGTAGCACCGAAGCAGCCACAACTTTCCCAAATTTCATTTCCTCAGGAATCATGGGCCCCATATTTTGGACATGTTATGTAAGTCCAATTTGAAGTACCTTGGTTCAAAAACTGTTGCCATGTGATGTACCACTTCATCCAGTTAAAGTTCATGATAATAAAGAGTTTTAGAAGTACTGTACATAGATTCCCATTGTACAAAACCAAAAAGAGCTGTTAATGAGTATAGAGTTCTTTCTCATGATTGGGTTAAAGAGCTGTTTAATAGTTCTCGAGTCATTGGAAAACTGTACTGCATGGTATAAGGTTGGTTATCTTGATCCTGCCAAGGAAAGATGCCTGTAAATGGTGTTGTCCATATTTAGAATGTATGGGGTATTTTAAGATAGGGATAGCTGGGTTTATCCAGTTTTATTTCCCTTCTTTTAATCAGCCAGCAGGAAAACATCCAGCCACCTTTCCCCATAAAATGGCTAGGATTATGGGAGAAAGGTATGTTTTTGACAGTTTTGATATCAGTGGATAATTTTTCGGATAATTGTTCTATTCCAGAAGAGAGCTAAACCCACATTCAAAAACAGCCCAAACTAAAGTTGATAAGCATGGGGAGTGTTGTGCCATGAAGCAGGAGAGAAAGAAGTGATGATTCAGGATAAAGGGGTGGGGGGACACCTAATTTTTAATCATAAGTTAAGGATGATTTCAGGCTGCCTCTAGGGTGGGCTTGGAATCAAGGAAAAACAATATCATGAAGACACAGCAGGAAAAAAAAAGATTGCTGGAATATATATGCGCACAGACAGCTTTATAAGGCTCTTGCAGTCATGCCAGCCTTTAGAAGGAAGCAGCCACCTCAGTGCTTCCTCCAGAAAGTTTGCACAGCTCTTGCAAGTGCTGTTCACTGAGTACATGAAATCTCAGCTATTGTTTGTAAGTAAAATGATAGAGCTCAATTCCTGGAGATTTTATGGAGATAACCGTGTAGGTTTCTTTGACAACAGACACAAGTGGCTTGCTACTGCCTTTATTTGTTGACTTCCCAGTTTGGCCTAGAACCCCGGGATTTCTCATCCAAGCACTAACCATGTCTGACCTTGCTGTCCTTTTGAAATCAGCCAAGATCAGCTAGATCAGTGATGGCTAACCTTTTCCGGACCGAGCGCCCAAAGTGAGTGTGCACAAATGTGTGTGCGTGCCAGAACCCCCAAAATGCAATGTGTGCACGGCCCCTGTACATGCGCCCCACTCCCCACACATTCGCGCTTGGCCCCCTGCATGTGCCCTGCCCCCTGCACATGCTCCACCCCCACACATGCACACGCGGCCCCCCACAGATGCGTCTCAGCCCCCTGTGGATGCACGTGTACCCCCTGCAGGTGTCCCACCCCCCACGCATGCATGGCAGAGACCCAAAAACCAGCTGGCTGGCAGGAGGCGCATGCGCAGCAGAGCTGAACTGGGGCGATGGCTTGCATGCCATCAGAGAGGTCGCTGTGTGCCATCTCTGGCACACATGCCAAAGGTTCACCATCATGGAGCTAGATGCTGCCATCTAAATTCTCCAGACAGAAAAAAATCAAGTACAAGAGAGGCACTGGAGGAATGAACATCACCTTTAAAGGTGGGATTTTCATTAGAAGTGCAGCATGAGAAAATAGAGGTAATAACCCTATATACATCCTGTGCAGTTGCTGTTTAGCTTTTAGGAATTAGAGATCTTAACTAAATTTGTGCAATTAACTTCACATCTGTCTTAATGTGTTTCTGGTAGAACATTAGAGAAAACCAGGAGTCAGAGGTGTGAATCTGCTGAATAGGATCAGCCTTGCTCTTTTGAATGTTCTGTTTAGGGTTGGCATTGTGCTTTCAACTTATAGGGAATAGGGCTGCTTACTTGAGGGATTCCCATAGTATCTGTCCAGCCGATCCAATCTGGTTTGTTTGGTTTTTTTAATTTGATTTATATGCCGCCCTTCTCCGGAGACTCAGGGCGGCTTACAGTGCGTTAAGCAATAGCCTTCATCCTTTTGTATATTTATACAAAGTCAGTTTATTGCCCCCACAATCTGGGTCCTCATTTCACCTACCTTTGAAAGGATGGAAGGCTGAGTCAACCTTGAGCCTGGCGAGATTCGAACCTGCAGTAATTGCAGGCAGCTGGTCTTAATAACAGGGTGCTTAGGTATTCCATATTCCTTTGATTAAACAACACCATTTATCTGAACCCCCATTCTCTGAGGCAATCCTCTGTCCTCTGGAATGATGGTTCCCCCTGGGATTTGAACAGGTCTCACTCTACTCATGTTTCAAAAGCGCATGAAAACTTGGCTCCTTGCTCAGGCCTTTGGCAAACACAATTGAAGGCCCCTTTTCTTCTTTGTTTCTATCAGGGTTCGTTATGTCTGCCATCTTTCTCCTTTTTTGTTCTGGGTTTTCTTGGTTTCTTGCTATTTTTTTAAACAATTTGTAAACCACCCACAATTGTTGGGAATCAGGCAGCATATGCATTTAATAAATTACTATTATTGCCTTTTAGGTTGTTGTATTTGTGTATAAAACAAATTAGCTTAAAGTCTCCCACATTCTCTCATGTATATTAATTTAAACAGGTAGGGCTTCAACTGAGCCTCTTGTTACTAAGGGAAGAAGATAAGTGTTTTTTTGTTTGATTGATTGTTTGTTTGTTTGATTGATTGATTGATTGAGTGCCATCAGGTTGGTGTCAGCATCTACAAGAATAGATTGTCTCTAAGAGAATCTGTTCTCACCTGGTCCTTCAAGTCCTTCCCTATTCATTTTTATATATTCAGTTGTGTACCTGGCCTTCAAATCAAACAGGAGATGCAGTCAAATACTATCCCCTTGCTCAGAGGCTGGGACAGTCTGGACAGAAAGGAACAGACTCAGGCTCAATCCCAGCAAAGAATAGCTCTGATTTGGGAAACAATTGAGGCAGGATATATTCCATTTTTGGTTATGGGAACTTTGTACTGCATTAGTTTATCATTTGGGTGTCCTCTGGGACTCACAGGTGCTTGCTTAAGTATCAAGTGGTAGCTATAGCCTAGAAAAACTTTGCTGCCCTGAAAACACAGTGTACCGTTTCACCCATGTGACATCAGTATTTTTGCTTCTGGGTGTAAGATGCTAATTGTCACCTTTAAAGCACTACATAGTTAAGACTTGGGTATCATCAGAATTGCCTTTTTCTAATGATATCTGCCCATTCAATGAAACCTAGAAGGGAGATCCCTTTGAGTCCTAAAGCTAAAGGAATATTATTTAGAACTAAGAAGACAGGATTTTTATGTAGCTGCTCCCTTTCTGTGGAATGGCATTCTCCTGAGATTAGATCCTGTTGGTATTTAGGAAAGTCATTGATTATGTACTGCCAAGTCACTCTTGATGCTTAGCAATCACATACAGTGTTCTTCACCATGATGATCTGTTCCCAGGCTGGCCCTTCAGGTCTTCCATCAGTGAGGAAAGTCATTAAGCTATTTTAAGAAGTCTTTAAAGAGTGATTTGTGGTAGGGAATCCCTACTGAAATAAGTTATTTTTATCCGGCTTAGATATGTTATTTCTTAGTGTAGTAGGATTTAAATAGTGTTCACATTTGTATTTTCTTATTGAATGTTTAATACATTTGCTGAATTGGGATATGCAGAAATTAGAGTTGTTTGTGATTGAAGCAGCATTCTAGCCTGAATAATCATTACTCAGTAAGTAGAATTTGTATACATTGATTGAATGTTTACTATGGACATATTTAGATATTTAGTTGGGAAATAGATAAAGAAATTGTAAGATGTGCAAGTGAATAGTGTTTAGTTTGGGTAGTGAGTTAGTGGATTGTGTGTAGTCTGTTATGAGGAATAAATGTTTGTCAAAAGATGGGAGGGGGAGAAGGAGAGAGAGAGAATTTTTATATGTTGTTTCTGGAAAAAAACAACAAGAAGAAATGAAATAGTTTTAATCAAACTTTGGACCAAGAATAACCATAATTAAATATTAAAAACAATAAGAGAAAATACATACAAAGTTAAGTTACAAAAATGCAATTTTCCTGCTTAACGCATTGTAAGCCGCCCTGAGTCTCCAGAGAAGGAAAAAATAATTTTTTTAAAAAAAAAATAAAAATAAAATAAAGGAAATAGAGTGACAACTACAACTAAAAGAAATGATCCAGGAGAAAACTGTTTTGCAAGGGTCTGTCGAGTGATGATGGTTTCCAAATGGCTCAGATCTCAAGGATAAAAATGCTGACAGCAATTCAACTAACAGTCCAAATGCAACAAAATAGAAACCTTTAAAAAATCAATTGCAGTGGCCAACTAAATCCTGTACAAAATGTAGCAGTGATATTAGGTTGCGAAGATGAAAGAAGTAACTTTTGCTGGCTGAAAAAATAAGAAACATCAGTTAAGAAGGTACTGTTAAAAGTCACAAAATCAGAACTAATTTAAGAATTAACAATTTAAGAAATTGCACTGAGTAAAAAATAGAAGCTAACCAAGATTGAAAAGATGTTCAACAGAGGTGTTACCCTTAATTTTGCATTAACTTTTCTTCAAAAGTTCTGTCTTAATTAAAACTCCACTTTGCTCTTCATATTCAATATCTACTCCACTACCTTATACCAATCTATTAATATCAAGTAGCTGAATTAGTAAAACTGTAAACATTTGGGGGAGAAATTGGCTGGCTGTTAGCAAGAGGAAAATATTAATTTAAATTCAGATAGTAACTAAACATTTGCACATTTAATACATATTTATTTAGTACTGTGTGAAGATTTGTTTTCATTCCCCAAATCATCACATCTCTGAACTAATTTTTGTAAGGTGTACTGGAGATAATATGTAATTTCGTTCTTCAATAAAATGAGCTTATGGTTTAAGAAATGATGCCAACCCACTATAAATAATTGTATATTTTATTTAGAAAGTGCACAGCAGTGTATTTTATTTTAGCAATCTGCAATCAAATATGGAATATTCTGTTTAATCATCTATTATAATTGGACTACATTGTTGATTTCCAAGTAAGGTTCTGTTTTTGCCTTCTCACATGGGATTATAAATTAAAGGCTATAAAAACATTATCATTTAACTGTCTAGAAACCTCTGCTTTATAATCTATGTAAATCTGTATAAGTACCCCAATCACAGTGATTCTTTATATGTGATTGTTACAGCCATGTTTCTATTCATGGGAAAACCTTCAGAGATATTCTTTTTCCCTTTTAAAAAAAAATCCATAAAAGAATAATAAAATGTTATCTTCAGTGAGCCTTTTAATTTTTCACTCTTTATAGCAGTAATTCCTCAAGTGTAGCCAGAGACCACTAATGTGTCATAGAAGGGGTTCAAGCATGCTCAGAGAAACTACATCCAATAATAGATCCATCTCATTTATGATTCTCTTTGCAAAGTACCTCTGATAACCCCATCTTCTTCCAATATAGAGGCAGCGATGGCACTAAAAATTATGTCTTAAAATAGTGGTGCTCAGTTTTTCCCTGATGCCACAGGCTTTTTTTATTATTATTATTATTTATTTAAAAAGTTTTACAAATACATTTTCTCCCCAGTTTCCCCCCCCAAACCCTCCCTGACCCTCCCTAACACTCCCCTCCCCCCATGACTTCCTCAAAATATAATCCAAATCAAAATCACATTTTATAAAACTTGAACCCCTCCACCCCCTGTATATTATTCAAATCTTCATAAAATTCAATTATTCTATCCCTATATAATACATTCAGTTAAAAGCTATCTGATATTTCCTAGTTTGATATTTATTCTGCACATAATCTATCCACTTTTTCCACTCCCATACGTAAGTCTCTTGAGTCCGATCTTTTAAATATGCTGAAATCTTCGCCATTTCTGCAAAACTGACCACCTTCATAATCCATTCTTCAATAGTAGGCATAACATCATTTTTCCAATATTGACCTATCACTAATCTCGCTGCTGTCACCATATACAATATCAACTTTGTTTCATCCAATGTGAAACTCTTAACTATACCCAATAAAAACAATTGTGGAGAAAACTGTAATTTTTTCTTCAAAACATTTTGCATAACCCACCAAATTTTTATCCAAAAAGCCTTTACTTTCTTGCAGGTCCACCATATATGATAATATGTAGCATCTAAACAATCACATCTCCAACATTTTGGTTGAACATTAGGATACATGCAAGACAATTTCTTAGGATCTAAATGCCACCTATAAAACATTTTATAAAAATTTTCCCTCAAATTCTGCGACTGTGTAAATTTAACATTCTGGACCTATATTTTTTCCCATGTTTCCAACATCACTGGCTCTGCAAAATTTTGCGCCCACTTTATCATACAATCTTTAACCAATTCATTTTCCGAATCTCTTTCTAACAAAACATTATAAACCCTCTTAATATGCTTTGGACCTTTCTCTTTTATATGTCTAACCAATTCTTCTTCATGCATCATTATACCAGTTTTTTGGTCCTCTTTCCATCTCAGTTGAAGTTGATTATACTGTAACCAAGTTAAATTAGTCCCTTCTTCCAACAGTGTTTCTAATATCTTTAGTTGCCATCTGCCCCCATCCATAAAAAGAACTTCTTTATATAACCACCACCCCCCGAGTGACATTATATTTGTATTCCACATGATATTTTGATACCATCGACCATGGTATCATGCTGCACCGGTTGGAAGAGTTGGGGGTGGGAGGCACCGTATTACGGTGGTTCTCCTCCTTTCTCTCCGACCGGTCGCAGTCTGTGTTGACAGGGGGGCAGAGGTCGACCCCGAGGCCCCTCATATGTGGGGTGCCGCAGGGATCGGTCCTCTCGCCCCTTTTGTTCAACATTTATGTAAAGCTGCTGGGCGAGATCATCCGTGGTTTCGGGGTGAAGTACCACCAGTACGCTGACGACACCCAGCTGTACATCTCCACTCCGGACCACCCCAATGATGCCCTTGAAGTGATGTCCCGGTGCCTGGAGGCCGTACGGATCTGGATGGGGAGGAACAGGCTCAGGCTCAACCCATCCAAGACTGAGTGGCTGTGGTTTCCGACGTCCCGATATAGTCAGCTGGTGCCATCGCTGACTATTGGGGGTGAATCATTGGTCCCCACGGAAAGGGCTCGCAACTTGGGCGTCCTCCTGGATTCACGGCTGTCTTTAGAAGAGCACTTGACGGCCGTGACCGGGAGGATTTTTCATCAGGTTCGCCTGATCCGCCAGTTGCGTCCCTTTCTAGATCGGGACTCCCTACACACAGTCACTCATGCCCTCATCACCTCTCGTCTGGACTATTGTAACGCTCTCTACATGGGGCTCCCCTTGAGGTGCACTCGGAGGCTCCAACTGGCGCAGAGTGCGGCCACGCGGGTGGTTATGGGAGCAACATGGAGCTCCCATGTAACACCTCTCCTGCGCGAGCTGCACTGGCTCCCGGTGGTCTTCTGAGTGCGCTTCAAGGTTTTGGTTACTACCTTTAAAGCGTTCCATGGCTTAGGACCTGGTTATCTACGGGACCGCCTGCTACCACCAATAGCCTCCCACCGGCCAGTACGCTCCCATAGAGAGGGACTCCTCCGGGTGCCGTCGGCCAAACAATGTCAGCTGGCAGCCCCCAGGGGGAGAGCCTTCTCTGTGGGGGCACCTACGATCTGGAACGAGCTCCCCCCGGAGATATGGAGGATCCCGGATGTTCGCACCTTCCGTCACACGCTTAAAATGTTTTTATTTCATCAAGCTGGCCTGGCCTAAATCATCTCCTCTTTTAAATTTAAATTTTAAACATAAATTTTTAATCTGTTTAATTATGGGGTATTTTAAAATTCAGCCTAAATTATTTAATTTGTTTTAATTTATTTTAGATTTTGTATTTCCTGTGTTTTATCTTCTGGCTGTTCACCGGCCTGAGTCCTTCAGGAGAAGGGCGGTATAGAAATTTAATAAATAATAATAAAATAATAATAATAATAATATGACCAAGATCCAGCCATAACGGTATTTTATAATCCCATTTGAATCGGTGCTTCTTCCAAACTCTCATCAAAGAGTTTCTAAGTATGTGGATTTTGAATACTTTATCCACTTTATTCTCATAAAATAAGTATGCATGCCAACCAAATTCAAGATCATAACTTTCTATATTCAATATTCCAGTCTTTATCCTTCCAAACCAGTCACTTGCTTGCGTCAAGGCTGCTGCTTCATAATATAATTGTAGGTTTGGAAGTTTAAGGCCTCCCCTTTCTGGAACATCTTGCATAATTTTCAGCTTAACTCTCGGCTTTTTCTCATTCCATACAAACTTATTCACTCCACTTTGTCATTCTCTCAGTTGTTTATCACTTTTAAGCACCAGAATCATTTGAAACAAAAAAAGAAATCTTGGCAAAACGTTCATCTTAACTGCTGCTATTCTTCCAAGTAAAGACAGCTGCAGCTTTTTCCAAGTCTCCATGTCTTTTTGTACCTCTCGCCACAACACCTCATAATTATTTTGAAACAATTTTATATTTGAATCTGCAACTTGCACTCCTAAATATTTAACCTTTGATACTATTTCAAAGCCTGCCTTTCTTTCAAGTTCCTGCTTTCGATCTTGTGTCATATTTTTAACTATCATCTTAGTTTTTTCCTGGTTCAGTCTAAATCCTGATACCATGCCATATTCTTCTATAATGTCTTTCATCTGGATTATTGATTCCATCGGCTGTGTTAGGGTAACAACCAGATCATCTGCAAATGCCCTAGTCCTGTAATCTTCATGCCTTATAACTATGTCATTTAAAGAATCTGAGTCCCGTATTGTATTCAACAAGACTTTTAATGTTAAAATAAATAACAATGGGGATAACGGACAACCTTGTCTTGTTCCTTTTTCAATACTAAAATTTGTAGTCAAACTTCCATTAATAATAATTTGTGCCATTTGTTCTTGATAAATTGCTAAAACCGCCTGTATAAACTGAT
Source organism: Pantherophis guttatus (assembly GCF_059756535.1). Taxonomy (NCBI): domain Eukaryota; kingdom Metazoa; phylum Chordata; class Lepidosauria; order Squamata; family Colubridae; genus Pantherophis; species Pantherophis guttatus. Next base: position 144,769,721 of record NC_142063.1, read on the forward strand.
CCCCAAAGTCCATTTTTCTTAAAGTCTTTAGTAAAAAGTTCCAATCCACTCTATCAAAGGCCTTCTCCGCATCCAAAAACACCAGCACTGCAGGGATCTGTTTATTCTTCTCAAGATATTCCAATAAATCTATAATTTGCCTTACATTATCCTTCATATATCTGCCTTCTATAAATCCCGCTTGATCATAATGAATCACCTCTTGAATAACTGGCATTAACCTGTTGGCTAATACTTTTGCAAATATTTTATAATCATTATTCAGAAGAGATATTGGTCTAAAATTCTCAGGTTTTTTAGGACCTGTTTGCTCTTTCGGTATCAATGAAATATAAGCTGCTTTCCATGAAGGGGGTATTTTGCCCCCTTGTTGTATACTACAAAATAGATCTTTAAGATGTTCAATCATTTCTGCTTGTAAAGTTTTATAATACACCGCAGTTAAACCATCCGTCCCTGGGCTTTAGCTGTTTTCAATTGTTTAATTGCGGCAATAATCTCCTCAGCTGTTATAGGATGATTCATTCTCTCCTTTTGTTCACTAGAAATTTTTGTAACTCTTCTTTTTTCTAAATATTTCTCTATAAGTCCATTCTGTATATCATCTTTGGCATATAATTTGGTATAATAATCTAAAAAAGCTTCTTTAATTAATTTTTGTTGAGAAATTTCCTTCCCTCCACTCTCAATACTATCAATGACCCATGTACTCTGCCGCTTCCTTAGTGTATAAGCCAACCATCTGCCCAGTTTATTAGCGTTACAAAATGTATTATGTTTCGCAAATTGTAAATTTGTTGCTGTTTGTTCCGCCATAAGCATATGAAATTGATCTTTCAGGAGTTTTATGGCTCCTCGTATTCTTTCATCTGTTGGGTTTTTTATAAGTAACTGTTCTTTGTTCTTTATTTCTGCTTCCATTTCAGATCTTTTCTTTTGTCGGTTTAATTTATGTTTAGAATTCATATAAATGAGTACCCCTCTCATATATGCCTTACTCACATCCCACACAGTTTCAATAGGGGTACCCTTGTTCAGGTTCATTTCAAAAAAATCTTTCATCTGCTTTTTAAGTTCAGTTACATTCTTTTCATATCTAAACAAATTTTCATTTACTCTCCATGATCTTCTCTCACTCTTTCCCATCTCAATTTCTATCCATACCGGGCTATGGTCAGTTAAAATCCTTGGAAAAATCTTTGTTCTTTTTGTTTTTACAAGTAAATCAGATGATAGTAAAATAAAATCAATCCTAGAGAAGGATCTGTGTCTATCTGAGAAAAAAGTAAAATCCAAATCTTTTGGGTTATGTATTCTCCAAATATCTTTTAGTTCCAAATCTTCTTTCATATCAAAAAAAAGTCTGTGGTAATCTAATCCTTGACTTTGCCAAACTCTTTTTGTCTATTTTAGGATCAATTACTCCATTCCAATCTCCCATAATTAAAATAGATCTATAATCCCATTGCAATATTTTAGAATGCAAAGTTTTATAAAAATTTTCTTGTTGATTAGGAGCATAAATTCCAATCACCAGAATTGGGCCATTTGCTGTATAGAGTTCAATTGCTATAAACCTGCCACAGTCATCGGCTTCTATAATTTTAGCTGACAGTCTTTTATTTATGTAAATCACTATGCCATTCTTTTTTTCCAAATTCGAGGCTATAAATTGTGTTCCTAATCTTGAATTTATCAAGTATTTTTGATCTTGTGTTCGGATATGAGTTTCTTGTAGACAAATAATATCATTGTTAAATTGTCTCAAATAATTAAATAATTTCTTCCTTTTCTGTGGTGAGTTTAATCCATTCACATTCCAAGATAGAAACTTAATTGTCATCTGAATCTTCTCGAAGCGATAAGAACATATGCTGAAGGCTTTCCAAGTTGGTAGTCTTCGGCTTTGCTCCTCCCATGGCTTCACATTCTTGTGTATTGCCCTTAACTCCTTTCTTGTGTTGCTGTGGCTTGGTCCTTTCCTGTTGCTGTTTTTCTTTGATTTGCTTAGAAACTGCTCGAGTTATACGCTAATCTTTGGCTTCACACATCCGAGCTAGGTCCAAAGCCACTTCTCTTGTATTTTTAGGTGGTCCAGTTACAATTTCCAAAGGAAGATCTATCAGGGGCGCATCCAAAAATCCTCCTGTGGCACCCTGCATTTCCATTGCCTCCAGTTCCAACTGCTTACACTGCTCTTCAGTCTCTTGCTCAAGTTGCTTCTCCTTATCGCTCTCCTTTATCTCCAACACAGAGGATGTACGTGGGGATGTTGAACTTGTTTTGAAAAAAATAGAATAAAATTCTTCCGCCTTCTCAACAGTATTTAATCGGTATATTTCTCCTTTGAACCTCAATATTATGCCAGTTGGAGCATCCCACCTGAATGGAATTTGTTGTTTTTTTAATTCATTCACTAAAAATCAAAAATCCTTCCTATCTTTTAACATTTTAGGTGGCAGCTCTTTATAAACTCCAATTTCCTTTCCATCCACTTGCACAGTAGAGACAAAGAACCTTTGCAAAATATCATTTCTTATTTTTCTATCTGTAAAATATATCACCACATCTCTAGGCAGTTGTCTTTTTATGGCCACCCAAGAATTCACTCTGTACACTTTATCCATTTTGCAAAAAATCTCTTCAGGACTAATCTTTAACATCACAGCTAAAGCATCAGCGCAAATCCTTCTCAGGTCTTCCCTAGTATTCTCTTTTAAGCCTCTCAGCCTTATGGCAAACTCCATAGACCTGAATTGCATCATTGTCATCTCATTTTCAAGTCTTTGCATTTTATTGTCAACATTAAAAATTTTATAATCAGCCTCCTTCATTTTAACATCCACTTCTGATCTGAGTTCCTCCACTTTTTTATCAGTTTGGACAACTGCATCTGACAATCCAGTCACCACTGTCATTAATTTTTTGGTCACCTTGTCATATTTTTCTTGTACCACCTCTTTAATTTCTTTAATCTCCTGCTTAATTTCCTGTTGAGACTTTTTAAACTTCTCATCCATATATTCATCTTGCCTCATCAAAGCCTGAACAATAAAATCCTTTAAGTTTTCAAGATCAATCTCTTTTTTCTGGCTCTGCTGGCTGGGAGGCTGTTGTTGAGGCTTGTGTGTGGGGGATCCCCCCCCTGCCGTCTTCGCATCTTGCTTAGTCTGTTTAGAAGCCATTCTGCCACGTAGTCTAACTTTTTCAAAGAAGGAAATCTTTTTTCCCTTTCCTCCTCCACCAAGTCCTCTGAAAAATTTCCCCAGGTTTAGTCAGATTAAAGATGAGATTAAATCAGAATCAGGCTTGCTTTAAAAGAATTTCCCTTTTCCTTCACTTGTTACAGACAATGCTACTTTGTAACATGTTGAAATAGCTATGCAAATCCACTCTCGCTTTCAGCTTTCATTAACGCTGAAGCCGGGCGCCATTTTCAGGAAACTTTCAATCTTTCGTTTTAAAGTTAGTCACAGGGCTAGTGCAAATATTTGCTGTTTCGTGGTTCAAGTCCCGACTTCACCCTGTTCGTTTGGAAAATTCACTTTATTTTTGATAAGAAGGTTGGTCCCGCCGCCTTGTTCTACAAAGTGTAGAATTGTCCTCACTGTCCGGAGCCTCGGCGAGCTGGATAGGGAGCCTCGCCTGTTTCCTCCCCAGAAGCAAAGGGGTGCTATCTGGGGGTTTCACAGGGGCTCTACCTGACTCTTGCCGGCTCTCTTCTCAATTCCTACAGGATTTGGAATTTTCCGAGCCGCTTCTCCTTTGTCAAAGCGGCTCTTTACAGGCAACGGGGCTGGCGGTCCGAAAAAAGACCGTCTGTCGGCGACGGGAACCAAACCGGAAGTCACCCCACAGGCTTTTGTTGAAGGATCTTTGTGGAAGGGTACCAGCCCAGTTCAGGTCCAAACTGCAAGCAATCAGATGCCTTGTTTTCTCTACCAAAGGAAGAAAAACTGCTTACAAAGACTATGCTCATAAACTGAGTAGTTACTTGTATTATTTTTGACTTGGCCCCAGGTTTCCTGCTTTAGAACAAATACAGGAGAAGCCAGATAAGCAATTATGGGAACTTTGTAGAAAAGGACAAGGATTTCATTGTTTTAATGTCTTTTAAATTGTTTTAGAATTGTAAGCTGCCCAGAGTCATTTGATTGAGTTGGGTGGCTATCGAAATCGGAAAAAATAAATAAATAAATAAAAATCAGGTGAGTGGTGATCTATTCCCAAATTCCAATATTTTTTTGGAAAAGGACAGAGGAACTATTTTCTTATTATTGACAACGGCTGGAAGAGAGAAACTGAAAGCTGAGAAATTTACCATGTAATTCAAAACTGCACTTGAAGATGGAAAATAGAACAATCTCCCAGAAACTGAACAAAATGAGTACAGATTTGAGGAAAAGTCTCAGAATTGTATGGAATCACAGTCCATTACTTTTGCATTGTGTGTGTATCTAGTTTGGTTGCATTCATTTTAAATTCTTCCCTTGTAAATATAGTCATATTTCACTAAATAGTTTATTGCCAAACATTTGAATTTTGATTATGTGACCATGGGGATGCTGCAACTGTTGTAAGTGTGAAAAATGGTCATAAGTCCATTTGAACGGGCCTGGTGGCTTAGCAGACTAAAAGCATTGTGATTAACACCAGCTGTCTGCAATTACTGCTGGTTCGAATCTCTCCAAGGCTCAAGGTTGACTCAGCCTTCCATCCTTTCTAAGGTAGGTAAATTGAGGACCCAGTTTGTGGGGGCAATAAGCTGACTTTGTATAAATATACAAAAGTATGAAGGCTATTGCTTAACGCATTGTAAGCCGTCCTGAGTCTCCGGAGAAGGGCAGCATATAAATCAAATTTAAAAAATAAATAAAAAATAAGTCACCTTTTTTTTAGTGCTGTTGTAATTTTGAACGGTCACTAAATGAATTCTCATAAGTGAAGGACTACCTTCACTATGTAATTGCTGTATAGTAAAGAAGATTTTAAGTAACTTTTTAGTACCTTTTTGTTATTCTTTGCTTTTTTAAATCCTTTTGTAACTTTTTTATACTTCTTTTATGTTTTTGTAATTTTTAAGCTTTTGCAAAATCTTTTTTTAAAAAAAGGATTTTATTTTATACTTTATACTTATACTTTATTTATTTGGCTAAGTGTGTTTAGACACACAAACAATTTGTCTCTGGTACAGAAACACTCAGTGTACTTGCAAAACAACAGAATGTAATAATAGCCTATTACTGGGATGATCCTGCTCATCTCTAAAGCTGTGGATTGTTGCAGATTTGAAAGTCTTGTCTTGGAAGAAAACGACACATGTAATCTGAGCATCTGTAAACATTTCTACAATACCACAAATGAGCTCAACATAGGAAGGACTGGCGAATTAAGAGACATTGTTTCCTTCTGATGTCAGCATTAAATCCAGACGCAAAGAGGTCAGTTATGCCCCAGGAGAACATTTTTGAGAAATTTGAATGTTAGGTTTCCATTGTGGTATTCAGGCTTTTTAAAAAAAACCTTCACTGCAATAATACAACACATTTCCTGCCAGACATCTGGAATATGATGATGCAATGAGAGATCTTCCAAACAATGATGAACATATGGCATTGAGAATATGTGTGTCATTTAGGGAATAACAATATTGGATTAACTTTATGTTGTTTACAAAAGCAGATTGAGAAATTGTGGAATTTTTACATGAACCATGCAAAATTATTTCTATGCCTATACTCACTGTGAAAGTTTGAAGCCTTTTGAGGTAATTTTTTTATGAAGAGTAAAATAAATGAGTATGGAGCTAGCAGGTAATTAGAAGACTTATAAGGATATTGGAATTTTTAAACTGGTTAATTGCCTCAAATGGGCCAATATCTTCCTTTGTTATAAATAAACTAGAGTGAAGCAAACATGTCTAGGGATGTTGGCATCACAGACTCTGCATAGAGAAGAACAATTCAGATAAAACAAGTAGCAGTTAATCATAAAAACTGAGTAAATGTAACCTTGAGGTACAGAAGGAAGAGCTGCAATCAAGGCTTCCGAGACAGAAATGTAATTTAAGAAAACATCTTGGACTTGACTCTCCCTAGTTCTCCCAGAGATAAAAAGGAGGGAAAGGAAAAGTACATTCAGACTTGCAAAATCTGTTATGATTAAAAGTAGTATTTGTCTGTATGGTTTTGGTGTCCTAGTTTGGTCTACCTTGAAGGGCTGACAGTAACATAGAATGCAAAGTAACAAGACAGTGTCAAAATATGGTTAGCATTATCATTAAGCGATTGCAGATTGTTGTCTAGACAATACTATGTAGATAAGACTTGCAGATCAGAGAAGATTTGTTCTGCAGTGAAGCTTTTGTGGCGCGTAACTTGGGTGTCCTCCTGGACACATGGCTGTCTTTAGAAGAGCATATGACGGCTGTGGCCAGGGGGGCTTTCAATCAGGTTCGCCTGATACACCAGTTGCACCCCTTTCTGAGTCGGAACGCCTTATGCACGGTCACTCATGCCCTCGTCACTTCCCGCCTAGACTACTGCAACGCTCTCTACATGGGGCTCCCCTTGAGGAGCACTTGGAGGCTCCAACTGGTGCAGAATGCAGCCACGTGGGTACTTATGGGGGTGACATAGCGCTCCCACGTGACACCTCTCCTGCGCAAGCTGCATTGGCTTCCGGTGGTCTTCCAGGTGCGCTTCAAGGTATTGGTTCTCATCTTCAAAGTGCTCCATGGCTTAGGGCCCAGTTATTTACGAGACCACCTTCTGCCACCGATAACCTCCCACCGGCCAATACACTCCCACAGAGAGGGCCTCCTCAGGGTGCAATCGGTCAGGCAATGTCGGCTGGCGACCCCCCCGAGGAAGAGCCTTCTCTGTGGGGGCACCCACCCTCTGGAATGAGCTACCCCCAGGGATATAACTAATCCCGGACCTCCGGACCTTCCGCTGGGCTCTGAAGACTTTTTTATTTCACCAAGCCGGGCTGGCATAAATCTCTTCTAATTTTCCTAAATCTTTATGTTGAAAATTCTTAACTGATGAACCAAATTGGCTTAATCATCTTATATTCACATTTTATATGTATGTTATTTTAACTGTTCACTGCCCTGAGTCCTTCGGGAGAAGGGCGGTATAGAAATTGAATAAATAAATAAATAATATGTATGTGTATATGTATGTTATTTTAACTGTTCACCGCCCTGAGTCCTTCGGGAGAAGGGCGGTATAGAAATTGAATAAATAAATAAATAAATAAATAAATAAATAAATAAATAAATAATATAGTATTTTAATGTTTATATTGTATGTTTTTTAATTTTGGCTGTTCACCGCCCCGAGTCCTTTGAGAGAGGGGGCGGTATAAAAATTTAAAAAATAAATAAATAAATAAAATAAAATAGGTTTTATGAAAAATCAAGGCGGTAGGAAAGATGAAGACCTGTCCCATAATATCAGCAGGCAATTGTGTGTCCAGCTTGCCTGTAGAATTTTCACCAGCCACAAACATCTCTATAGGAGGGCACAATCTAAAGTCCCAGGGCAATAGATAGCCACTGAAAGCTGCTCAAATGCCATCTAACTCCCAAGAGCTGCAACCAAACTATACATTTCAGAAGGCAAAAACGATTAAACAAATCAGGAGTCATTGTAATAATACAGTTTTTACTGGTTAGATTGACATAAAGCAGATTACATGGTGATGTCCATTGTTCTCCCTATAACTATCTTATGAAGTTATTTAGGCTGAGGGAAACTTACTTACTTGTTTGTTTGTTTGTTTATTACATTTCTATGCCCCCTATTTCCTTGATAAGGTAAGACTCTTGTAGGGGAGTTGGGTGGTGACTTGTCCAAAGTTTAAAAAGGTAAAGGCTCCCCTCGCACATATGTGCTGGTCATTCCCAACACTAGGGGGCGGTGCTCATCTCTGTTTCAAAGCCGAAGAGCCAGGGTTGTCTGAAGACGTCTCTGTGGTCATGTGGCCAGCATGACTAAACACCAAAGGCTCACAGAACGCTGTTACCTTCCCACCAAAGGTGGTCCCTATTTTTCTACTTGCATTTTTTACATGCTTTCGAACTGCTAGGTTGGTAGAAGCTGGGACAAGTAACGGGAGCTCGCCCCATTACGTGGCACTAGGGATTCAAACCGCTGAATTGCCGACCTTTCGTTCGACAAGCTCAGCATTTTAGCCATTGAGCCACCGCATTTAGGGTGAAACTATTCTGGAATGAAGAAATGCAGATAACCACTAGATGGCAGCAAAGCCCTGGAGTTTTGTTTTACTTTGTTTTGCTCTCTTTGCTGCCAGGTAATGGACATTAAGTTTTTTGCAACCAACTAATGTAGTGCTATAAAATCACCCAGCCAATTTCCATGGTTGAGGGTAAACTTGAACCAGGGTCTCCCCAGTTCACATTTAGTTTTTTGCCCTTGTGCAAAAACTAAATTTTTGGGGAGTGGGGATCTCTGATAGTCAAGAGCAATTATAGTCCTTGCTGAAAAAAATGTGTGTATTACACAAGAATGAAATACCCACCACCTATCTGCTAATTACAAATAAAATGCTGGATATGCACAAAAGCAATCTAATTCTGAAAATAAAGAATTTTTATAAAGCTATCATTGCAGTGACAATAATAAAATTAATTGTATTTAGAGGAATAATTAAATACTGTATAGAAATACAGAGTCTGCTCATTTGAATAGATAAAAATTGCATTTGCTTCAAATGCTTCAAAGCCATGCAAAATTTACTTACTGGACAAGAAAGAATATTTCCTTTAAATTCTTCAAATATTTTTTTATTCTTCAAATAGTTTTAACAGTGTGAAGCCTTATTTCTGAATATTTAAAGATCAGTGAGAAACGTGAGATGCGTTTGGAAGCTTACAACTGGGAACGATACATGAATGTATTCTACAACGTTTTGCAAGTGTTTATTACTCTTTTTATAGGGGGAGAAGTGACTTAGAGGTTAAGATACCAGGCAGTCAGACATGATGTGGTGAGTTCCTGCCCCAGCTCCTGCTAACTTAGCAGTTCGAAAGCATGCAAATTCAAGTAGATAAACAGGTACAACTTCAGTGCTCCATGCACCTTGGCATATAGTCATGCCAGCCACATGACCACACAAGCATCTTTGAACAATGCTGGCTCCCTCGGTTATGAAATAGACTGCCCTTAGAGTTGGATCCATTGGACAAGGGGAACTTTTTTCTTTAACCTTTATTATCTTTTTTCACTTTGATTTTCCACTATATCAAAGTATTGAACTCAGACTTCAAGTACACTCTTCTTATTTTGATCACTTTAAAAAAAAAATAATCTGAAGCTTTCTTAAACTACTTTGCAATTGCAAATCAATGGCCTGCTTCTTTCTCCATCAATACAACACGTAATATTTCAGATCTAATATGACATTATCATCTACAGAAGGCTCCACTTGTTCTCTATGTTTAGCATTCTTTTACTCCTTTTTAGTTCAGTATTTGTGAGCACAGGTGCATATGTTTGTGTATACAGTATATTGCCAGTTGAAGTTATAAGGTGCCTTGAATTTTTGAGAGGCCAAGTATTTTTTAAAAATTATTAGTTGCTTTTATATTGGAGCTACTATCGTGGAAGTTCAGCTGAAATCTGACTGTTCAGTTCAGCCATGAATCCATTCCTTCGGACAAGGTATGGCCTCTCTCCTTAATCTCTGTATAGGAATAGTTCTATCTGCCTATCCACCAGGCTTGCTATAAAGATTTCTAAAACAAAATGTGCAGTAGTATTATTAAAGCTGGAATTAATTTAATTTTGATCAAGAGAAAATTAAAAAAAAAGTTTGTTCCATCTCCAGTAATACAACTGCCATAAGATATATTCTTCTTATTACTGTACATGTCCCTATAATAATTTATTTTAATTGTACTCAGTGCTGAAAAAGAAGCAGGCACTATGTTAATTGAGAAGAACAATGTAGAATCATCAGCAAAGAAGCAGATATTATTTTGTACTAACAATATACTACACTCCAACAAGATTTCCCCCCTTCTTAAATGTCTATTTAATTGTGCTTTGGAAGATACAAGACTATCTCTGAAACTGAGCCAGAGGGCAAAGAGTCATCTAATAAAAATAAATCTTATTGAAGCTGATTTTTGCCCTATCTAAATCACATCGTGAAGAGACGCCCTCTTGTAAGATAAGGCATTACAACATCAAATCATAGTGCATTATAATGAAGGAACAGGATGCTTTCGCCCATCCAAACTCTTCTTGAAGATGTATTAATTTCCTTTTACAACAAAAGGCTGGGGCTACGTGCCTAAATGAAGTCTAGCCTGGGAGATTTTTCCTTAAGAAGAAAAAACAGGGGTGGCAGTGGGTGGGGGAGGGGCTTCTGGCTGAGAAATAAAGGCAGCCGCCTTGGAACAATGCAAGTTGAAGAGGCATATGCATTAATATGACAAACAGGAGACAAAGAAAGCACAACTAATAAAGAAATAGGAGAGATTTTAGCCTTAAAATTAAAAATAATTACTGTATAGCTGTAGTAAAAGTAAGCCAAGGGGACTTTATAACCCAGTGCAGTGTAGGAATTCCATATTATGTCAGGAGAAAGCCAATATATTTACAGACATATTGATACACAGGTAGTCCTCAACGTACGGCCACAACTGAGCCCAATATTTATGTTGCTAAGTGAAACATTTGTTAAGTGAGTTTTGACCCATTTTGCAACTTTTCTTCCCACAGAATCATTGCAGTTGTTAAGTTAGTAATATGGTTGTTAAGTGCATCTGGGTTCCCCATTGAATTTGCTTGTCAGGAGGTTGCAAAAGCTGATCACATGACCCTGGGGCATTGCAACCATCATATATAGGAACCATTTACCAAACTTGTGAATTTTGATCATGACCATGGGAATGCTGCAACAGTCGTGTGAATGGCCATTAGTCACTTTTTTCACTGCTGTTGTAACTTTGAGCCAGGGGTGAAATTTAAAATTTGTTACTACCGGTTCTGTGGGTGTGGCTTGGTGATGGTGGGGGTAATGTGAGTGGGTGGGCGTGGCCACCTTTTTTTTTTAAAGCATTTTTTCTACAACCTCTTCGGCTGAAGAGGTTGCAGAAAAAAATGCTTTTAAAAGCCTCTGACGATCAGGCAACTCAGCTGGGGTCACCAGAGGCTTTTAAATGCATTTTTTTTCCTACAGCCTCTTCGTCCAAAGAAGTTGCAGAAAAAAATGCTTTTAGAAGCCTCTGATGGTCAGGCAACTCAGCTGGCATCGCCAGAAGCTTTTAAAGGCATTTTTTTTCTACAGCCTTTTCGGCTGAAGAGGTTGCAGAAAAAAATGCTTTTAGAAGCCTCTGACGATCAGGCAAGTCAGCTGGGATCGCCAGAGGCTTTTAAAGGCATTTTTTCCCTACAACCTCTTCGGCCGAAGGGGTTGCAGAAAAAAATGCTTTGAAAAGCCTCTGACGATCCCAGCTGAGCCGCGCAATCATCAGAGGCTTTTTTTTTTTTACTTTTAAAAGCATTTTTTCGGCTGAAGAGGTTGTAGAAAAAATGCTTTTAAAAGTAAAAAAAACAGCCTCTGATGATTGCGCGGCTCAGCTGGCCATTGGGGGGGGCACACAGGGATTTTTGCTACCGGTTCTCCGAACCACTTGCCGCCATCGCTACTAGATTGGACGATCCTGTCCGAACTGGGAGCATTTCATCCCTGCTTTGAGTGGTCACTGAATAAACTGTTGTAAGATGAGGACTACCTATATGCATTTCTATCACAAAACTGAATGAAAATCTTACGTTAATAACCAATTTATAAAACATTTATTAAAATATTGGTGGGAGGATTACATTCATCTCTTGGGACCACTTCAGTTGGGATGTACTCATAGTTTTTGCTCAATAACCAGGTGATAGCTGTGGCTAGCAATGCTTTGCACTGGTCTGCAATTGTACCTATTCCTGGACTGAGAAGCTTTGTTCAGGGTCACTTAAATCTTTTTTTTAAAAAATATTAAACATTTTTTTTAAAAAACAAAGCTTTAACAATTTTTCCTTTTCAACCGTTTCGCATCAGTAAAAAATTTCTTACTCATACATTTTTTTCTCCCTTATTCTAATGTATCTTTTGTACATCTACTTCTATTATTAATTTATTTATTTACATATATACATATAAATACCCGTGTACGCAATTTCATTTCTACAGTTTTTGTTTCCTCATATTTGTTATTGTACTTCTACTCCTATTTCAACCATTATTTAATTTTTCCTTGCCTTTTATCTCTCTCCTCCAGCCATTCATACCATTCCTCCCACACTAAGTAATATACTGTTTCCTCTTTTTCTTGTATCTCCTTTGTAAGTTTATCCATTTCCGCACATTCCAAAACTTTTCTGATCAAATTATCTTCGGTTGGTATATTATTGATTTTCCAATTCTGAGCGTAGATTATTCTTGCTGCTGTGATAATATGAATAATTAAATATTGTATTTCTTTTTCATATGACTGTACGCGGACTTCTCGGAGGGTCACTTAAATCTTAATTACCCTCTCGTTGGATTTTTTTTTAATTTGATTTATATGCCGCCCTTCTCCGGAGACTCAGGGTGGCTTACAATGCGCTAAGCAATAGCCTTCATACTTTTTGTATGTTTATACAAAGTCATCTTATTGCCCCCACAACTGGGTCCTCAATTTACCTACCTTAGAAAGGATGGAAGGCTGAGTCAACCTTGAGCCTGGCGAGATTCGAACCTGCAGTAATTGCAGGCAGCTGGTCTTAATAACATTGGATTATTGCAATGATGTCCACATCGGGCTTGAAAACAATCAGGAAGCTGCAGTTGGCTCAGAATCAGTAGTATGGCTCGTAATGCGTATACTGTTCCAGAATGGAAATCCTCCAGGTCCTTTTGTTTCTTTTTTGTGGCTCCGCCCCCTCCCCAAATTTGATGGACTGCAACTCTGCTAACCATCCCTCCTTTGGGAGCCACTAAAATTCTTATTTTTTTCCCCCCTTAGGCATTTGGACCGGAACGTTAAATGTACCCATTTTAGGAGAAGATACACTGTATCTAATGGTTGGAGTGTGTGGTTGCTTTTTATTTTTGTTGTAAATAGATATTATGTTAATCATCCAGAGTCATATCAGCAAGTAGGTGCCATGTAGAGAGATTAAATACATATATGTAAATATTACAATTCTTTCCTTTATAATTCTCTTGACAAAAATAAACCTGATTCATAAATTCCAATAAAAACAGGGTCCTTGTTTATTATAAATAGAAACAGGTTCAGATCCCACTATTTCCAAACAGACGTAAAATATTCCTGCTGGAAACCACCATAGGATGCACTGGGCTAGTTAGATAAGTGATCTGTCATGGTGTGAAACGATTTGATAGTGAGATGGGCACCATATAAGCTTAGTAAATAAATAATAAATTTCCCGTGCTTCTAATTATCTGTACTCTAAGTAGCACATACGGTATATAGGCCATTGAACTGATTTCCATGAACCATCCCAAGCTTGGTTTCACGTATGCCTATTTCCTTGAATAAAAATATGTAGTTCCATTTCAGCAACCAATTAGAACTTAAATGTTGTATACCCAGAAAGGAATGGCAAAGCCCAACTGCGGATCTACGAAGCAGATCCAAACTTAATATGAAAACTGACATAGACTTGTTGAAAGAAATGTCCATCTGGGTTCAGTTCCAAGTGGGGAAAAAGACACTGGATTCATGGAAGTTGCTTGGAAAGATTTATTGATGAACAGGATCACATGGCTTGAGATCCTGGGCAGAAAAGGGCAGAGATGCTGAGAGTGCCTGGGTTTTATGCTCTCTGTTGGGCTTTGAATTTGAGTTTGTGTTCCGATTGGTTGTCAGACTCCCATGGGGCCATGCAGGGGTAACTCTGTAGGTTGTCTTTTGAGTCCCAGGCTTGGTTGACTCTTGCTGGGTGATGATGTAATGAAAGGGCTTTGGCAATTCCTACTATGGCCTTAATGGCCCATTGACAAAGGTGGTGGTTGGGGCTGAGTTTCTGCCTCCCTTTTAGGGGAAATATTCTGCCCTTTTAATATTTCCTAAAATATTTCATTTTCCTAGGAGAGGGGTAGGTGCTAACTTCCTACAGATGTTGTGGTCCATCAGCGGCCTGTGGAGCTTGCAGCAGAGTTGGACAATGAGGAGTCTGGGGAGGAACATGGGCCAGTCCTGGAATCTGGGGAAGGCTCGAACGAGGGCTCTGCATCAGAGGCAGAGAAAGGGCCATCTGGGAGGTATGTGCTTCTTCCAGAGCCGGACCTCAGCGAGGCAGAAGAACAGGGGGAGCCTGTTCCCAGTGCATGCATGCACAGAGCTGCCAGAAGGCAAGAACAGTTAAAAGGGACAGCTCAGGAGTAGGGCTTGGAGATGATTGGCCCCTTCCATGAGACTTAAAAGAGGAGCAAAGGCACGTGGGCATTTGCAGGAAGCAACGTTGTTAATTCTGTTCAGTTTAAAGTCTGAATCGCTGTTTGATTCTGGACTCCATGTGGCTTTGCCAATTAGGTATTTGGCAGCGGGTCAAGGGAGATAAAGGTGGGTGATTATCAGCCTTATCCTGAAGGACTCTTGACAACTATTTGGGACTCATCTGTGAATGAACAGAAGTCACAGCTGTTGCAATAAAAGAGGTTTTGGGACTATTCGTGTGTTTTACTGACTCAGGAAGCCCAAGTCAGAACAACAGACTCATACTCAGAAAACATGGGGTTCAGGGGTTAGGAAGCAATGGTTTTTCTTTTTTTAAAGGGGGATTTTGTTCATTTTGAAATAATTTCCTTTTCATTAGGCTACAACATCTTCATGGACTGTCAGGCTCCACAAAATGAGAGCGGTTGCAGAGAGAAAGAGGGAACTTGTGTCATGGGAGAAGGTTGCATGAAATGGAAGAGAAGGATAGGTAGGCAGAGAAGCCTTTAAAGAAACAAGAGGAAAGCAGCCCAGGTAGCATGGATCAGAACAACATTGGCAAATGATGTAAGCATGCAAATGAAGAGGGAGGCTAATAAAATGATGAACAAGTAGAGATCAAGAAACCAGAAAGGAAGATTAGGCCTCCTTAAACATGGAACAGAAGCCTGCTTCTAGTCATTATACTTATAGTGTATCCTTTGCCCCAGTGGTGAAATCTAAAATTTGTTACTACTGGTTCTGTGGGTATGGCTTGGTGGTGGTGGTGGTGGTGGTAATGTGACTGGGTGGGCGTGGCCAACTTTTTTTTTTTTAATTTTAAAACCATTTTTTCTACAACCTCTGAAGAGGTTATAGAAAAAATGCTTTTAAAAGCCTCTGACGATCCCAGCTGAGCTGCACGAACATCAGAGGCTTTTTTTTTACTTTTAAAAACATTTTTTTGGCCGAAGAGGTTGTGGAAAAAATGCTTTTAAAAATAATAAAAAAAAGCTTCTGATGATTATGCGGCTCAGCTGGGCATGGGGGGGGGGGTGGCAGAGATTTTTGCTACCAGTTCTCTGAACCACCCGCCTCCATCACTACCGGATCGGGTGATCCGGTCTGAACCGGGAGCATTTCACCCTTGCTTTGCCCAGCACAATACCACTTGTCGGTATCCTGTTAGTTTCAAAGCATGTTTTGCTACTTCTGGAAGCACTATCAGAATCATGTTTACAAGTCTAGCTTAACAATTTGTTTTATAGCTAAAAATCTGTAGAGATTCTCAGTCATCCTGGTCATGGTTGCCCCAAAGGTGCTTTTTCAGGAGACAACTGGACTTCCTTGTTTTTTCTTTTGAATGGTATGGGAGTAGGAATGGATTTCCAGAAGAAAAATGGCAGACTACAGGAACCAGGAGCACTACTCAAGTGCCCCTGAGGACACAGATAAACCTCCAAGTGCTTCAACAACCCTCTAAAACAGGGGTGTCAAAGTCCCGACCCATGGGCTGGATGCGTCATGTGCTGGCCACGCCACGCCCAGTTTAGTGACGGGGAAAAAAGTTGCGATACATCATGTGACAACGCCGTGATGACATGAGTTTGACATCCCTGTTCTAAAAGGATGAAAATTACCAGCTGCCTGCAAGGAATATAAATCCTTCCATTCCCGACTATCCTGTCAGAGGTGAAGAACTTTCTTGGATGAGAAGCGAAACATCTTCAAAAGAAAAGACAAGAAAGTTCAGTTGCCTCCTGAAAAAGCACTTTGGGACAATTTAATAATAATAATAACTTTTATTTGCAGTCACAGACCAAAATACAAATATAATTGCAAAAGAACGTGGGAAAAATAACATCATAAACAGTTGGCTACCAGAAGCCTTGGCTAAGAGGAATTACATCGTTCTCCTCTGTTTGGGATAATTTGTTGTTTTAGTTTAAAGAATTCTTTGGTCTTGATACTTTAGTCTGAGAGAACACTCCAGTACTTGGAACAAAATGGCATAAATGCTATGTGGCAATTAAATGCATTTAATACTTCTGTTAGAATGTTGCATTGATATTATGGTATTTTCCTGGACAACAATTATATACTGTAAATGTCACTTATCTGCCATAATAACTTGTTTCCCCTACAAGTATATCCATTTACTTGTAGCAGTTCATAGAGAGAGAAAGAATCTTAAGCTTTTAAAAGAATTATTGGTGTACATGAGCAGAATAGGCAAAACAGAGAAAGGTTTATATACAACAATGCAAAGCAATAGCTGCAAATTTAAAGTAAAATTTATCATATACAAGAAATTGTCAGCATGGTTTAAATGTTGCAGGTCCCATATATTCTGACACTGTCCCTTTCAGCATAGTAAGAGCACAAAAGCTGATGAAAAAGTAAAAGGTCACAAATACCCCAGTCCTTAGAAACAACCCTTGCCAATTTCACTGTAACCTAGAATGCACAAGACTGATGTTTTGGACTTCAGAGCTAAGATTATTATTTACAAGCAAATTCTTAAGAAAAATATGTATAGATTGCCCTCAACTTACAACCATTCCTTTAGTGACCGTTCAAAGTTACAACACTGAAAAAAGTGACTTATGGCCATTTTTCACACTTAGGACTGTTGCAGTGTCTCCATGGTCACGTGATCAAAATTTGGACGGTTGCAATATCCTGGGGTCACATGATCACCATTGGTGACCTGACAAGCAATGGAGAAGCCTGATTTACTTAACAACTGTGTTACTAATTTAACAACTGTAGTGATTCACTTAACAACTATGGCAAGAAAAGTCGTAAAATGGGGCAAAACTCAACTGTCTTGCTTAACAAAAATTGTGGGATCAATTGCAGTCATAAGTTGACTACTTGTAGTGAAATGTTGCAAAAATAAATATTTTCAAGGTACTATTCTCATTTTCCCCAATGGTGATGTGAACATGCCCTAGAATGCATGTTCTTCTGCCATGCCCTTGTGATGCTGCCATTGTGTTGTACAATGTTGTATCTTTGCCTTCTTTTGCCTGGCCCATAGCTGAGACACTCTGGATTAATGGCCTCAGCTGTCCTGATGATGACTGGTTATTGCATAGAGTTAAACACAATTGTATCCTTTCCATAACCACCAAGTGAATTCTTCTGGTTACTGTTGTCCATGAGGTCAGAAATGGCTATCTGCTGCTGACACTACAACTCCCCTACAGCACTAGATGAGAACAAAGTTTGCTTGTTATCAATAGTTCTCACCCACACACCTCCAGATGTCCTGTCAATCAGAACCAGTCATTCGATAGGCACGAAAAAGGCTTGTGTTACCCTGCACCTCTTCTTCACACCTGTGCCCTGTCAACACATTATTTTCAAACAGGGGTTTCACATTCGTTTAGAAGCCCAATAGCCTCACATTTAGAAATAGCTGCCTGACAGGCTACAGGCAGACAGGAGGTGTTGTGCAAAAGCATTGGGATGCTCCTTCATGATTTGGCCCATATATGTTTGAGTACTTATGATCTGTCAGACGGATCAGGTCAGGTTAGTCAGGAAAGAGGACCATATGCCAGATTAAAATCTACTTCAACAGCAAATCAGTTTAATTGCCCCAAGTTTGGTGAAGAAATGAGTTATTTTTTCAATGCCAATGGTGTTCAAGTTGACATAATCATTATAGTTTATCAACCAGATATTTAGATAGGGTTTGACATTTTTTATCCACCTACTGAGTCTTTCTCAAGGATCTGCGATAGGCAGATGTTGTTTGATGGTGTTAAAGATATTGTTGTAGGATATAAGCTACGCCACATAAAGCTGGCTTTTGTAATTGATAGATGGAGATTTTGTCAATGCCGATGGTGTTCAAATGGTACTCTTAAATATTCTGGGATTGTTTTATTGTCATTACTATTGGTACTACCTTTGCTTTCTTTTGCCACAGTCTTCTTTTTGCACATCTTTGTATTTTGTGGTTTTCTCCAGTTCTTTCCCTTCTATTTTGCAGTCTCCAGGAACTGCAACATTCATTATCCAGATTTGTCTTTCTTATGGACAATTATGAAGTATGGGGTGTTATGTGGCAGATGCCTGTCCCTTTGAATTCTAAAGCCCCAAATCACTTTAGTTTCTTTATTTTGTATTACTGTCTGTTTTGTATGGTCATACCATTATTTGTAGTCAGCTTGTACAACCTTCCTGCAGCAGCTAACTAAGTGATCCACTGTTTCTTCATCTTTTTTGCAGAGGTGGAATTTCCTCTCTGTTGCCATCTTCTCAATTCTGGCTTTGTATGCATTTGTTCTTAAGGCTTGGTCTTGTGCACCTATAATTAGCCCCTCTGCCTCTTTCTTCAATTTTTTTTTTTTTGCTCTTAGCCATTGCCAGGTCTTGTTTTTATCTGCTTTGCCTACCAATTTATTTTAATGTATTGGCCATGTAATACTCTGCCTTGCCATCTCTCTTTTCTATTCTTCATTTTGTCTTTCTTGTAAGCCAGTTTGGTCTCTTAGTTTCACTAGGTTTTCATGATATAATATGTCAGTGCATCTTTTTCACTGCCCTTCAGTTATCTTTCCAATGCCTCCCCCCTTTTTTTCTTCAACTGTTTGGTGTACTTGCAATATTCCCCACCCACTTATTTCCCTTGGTAAGTAGAGTCTATCAACATTACTGCAAGGATGAAGGGCATGATTCATTGTCATTATTTTTCTGATCCTCCTAGTCAGGGCTTTTAGTTCTGCTTGAGTCCAGTCTGTTATTCCAGCTATGCATCTAATGACTGAAATTGCCCAGGTATTAATTGCCTTGAAGATATTTCCTCCATTAAGTTTGGACTTTTAAGATCTTCATTTTTTTTCTTTTTTTAACTTCAGTGTTTTTGATATTGTCCGCTTGAAGGATGCTCAGATATTTGTAGCGATTGACTCAGACTCTTGAAGCTATTTCCTTGCAATATCTTGGCTCTATGTACAGACAGTGTTGAATAGCTATTCTATTTCAGATGGTGTTTTTCCATACAGCTTCAGAACATTCATGTAAACAAGGTGAAATAGTCTCGCAGAAGTTTTTAATGTTTGAAAGCCATGGCTGACTTCTTCAGTTTGTTGACAGAAGAACTAGTGCAATGACAAACAGTAGTGATGTTAGTGAGTCTCCTTAAAAGAAACAAATAGGGTTGCACACTGCTTATCCAGTTACCAATATATTCAATCCAAAAAGTTTTTGTCTAGCGCAACTACCATAGGCATGATACAAAATTGAAAAACAATTATTCTTTATTTGAGTTATATATCACCTTTTACATCCAAGGCAGTGAATATATTATTCCCACTTCCAACTTTACTCAAAAATACATGGAACTGAGGCAGCATCAAAATGTAAGCATCTTGCTCAAAAAAGTACTTCTGGAGAAAGTTCATATCACCTCTTATTTTACACATCACAGACTTATTTCTGTAAATAGATGTTCACCATTACCTTTTTCTATCTCTTCTCATTCAGTTTTATAAGCAAGCAAGGGTAGGACTCAAGCAACTAAAAGTCCTGTGCAAATTTTCAGAAAATATGGCTTGGAAAGTATTCATTCTTATTGGTAAAGAAGAGGCTAAAATAACATCAGCAGTATCTTCTACTATGGCATCCAAATCAAAGTGTTGACATTGGTCACAAAAGACAACTGAGGGGGTCTTCTTTTCTTCTTTGGCAGATTGTTGTAGGATTTTGATGCCTCCTAAAGAAAGTGTCAGAATTTAATACAAAATACAACCTCCACCCACAGCATATATATGTATTCATTTACTTTCTCTATTGAGGATGGAGATCTATGCTTGACAAAATACCATGCACACAATACAATTAGTTAAGAGGTATTTATAGATAATGTATGCACAGTAACATCTATTGTTTCTTTTCAGATGCAAAATCTATTAAAGGAGAATTCAATTTCTTTATTCTGATTTTTTTTTAAACCTACACCTTGCTGTAAAATTAAATATTATACAAAGAAAATTGTCAAACAATATAAAATATTTATTGCAAGATACTTTAGGCATGGTGTAAAGCAAAAAAAAATCTAGTCAAAATCTTATGCTGATAAATTCTGGGAATTACCTCGCAGTATAAGTGTGACCAAAGTAAAACAGAAAAGGCACATGAATTCAGTATTGATCATATTGGTAATGGTATGTATTATATTACCATAATATATGACATGCATTAACTAACTATAGTACATTATGGTAATATAAATTGCATTTACTTTTAAACAATTAATTTGTGTTCTTTCGGCATTAAATCTTCTCAGTGCTAAAAGAAAAACTGTAGTGTGTTAGTCTCACAGTAAACATGCCTTTTTAGAAAAAAAAGTTCCATTGAGGCTCAATGTCAGGTACATAGGATGGTCATATAGGTGCCTCTTTAGCAGGGGTGAAATGCTCCCGGTTCTGACAGCGATGGCGGCGGGTGGTTCGGAGGACCTGTAGCAAAAATCCCTGCGCGCCCTCCCCCCACCATGCCCAGCTGAGCCGCACGATCATCAGAGGCATTTTTAAAAACTTTTAAAAGCATTTTTTCTACAACCTCTTCCGACGAAAAAATGCTTTTAAAAGTAAAAAAAAAAAGCCTCTGATGATCCCACAGCTAGCTGGGATCGTCAGAGGCTTTTCAAAGCATTTTTTTCTGCAACCTCTTGGTCGAAGAGGTGGTAAAAAAAGTGCTTTGAAAAGTCTCTTACGATCCCAGCTGAGTTGCCTGATCGGCAGAGAGGCAGTTTTTAAAAAGCCTCTCTGATGATCCCAGCTGAGTTGCCTGATCATCAGAGAGGCTTTTCAAAACATTTTTTAAAAAGCCTCTCTGACAATCCCAGCTGAGTTGCCTGATTAGCAGAGGCTTTTCAAAGCATTAGAAAAAATGCTTTGAAAAGTAAAAAAAAAAAAAAAAGTTGGCCACGCCCACCCAGTCACATTACCCCCCCAAGCCACGCCCACAGAACCGGTAGTAACAAATTTTACATTTCACCCCTGCTCTTTAGAGTTTGAATTCGTTGATCTGACTTTAGGCTACATATATTCGACTTATAACCATTTGGTTAGTGTTTGCTCAAAGGTACAGTAGCACTAAAAAAAGTGCCTTATGACTACTCACTTATGACTTGTGCAGCATCCTCATGGTCACGTGATAGCAATAGCAATAGCACTTGGACTTATATACCACTTCACAGTGCTTTACAGCCCTCTCTAAGCAGTTTTACAGAGTCAGCATATTGCCCCCAACAACCTGGGTCCTCATTTTACCCACCTCGGAAGGATAGAAGGCTGAGTCAACCTTGAACCTGGTGAGATTTGAACTGCCAAATTGCAGGCAGTTGGCAGTCAGCAGAAGAAGCTTACAGTACTGCACTCTAACCACTGCGTCACCATGGCTCATAAATCAAAATTGAAATTTTAATGATCAAAATTACCTCTATTCTGATCATTCTGCAAATATTCCCAGTTTGAAACAAACCAAATCTTAGCTTGAATTGCCTGCTCCAGGTTAAAAAAGAAGTTTTTAAGTTGGAAAATGTTCCAGAATGGCTGGAACGGTCTATTGGAAGTCATTTCAACTTGCAAATCTTTTATATACCTTTAGATTGCCACCTTCTTTTTAAATTGGAATTGTTTTAGTTTCAGAGCTGCACAACAGATCAGGACAGACACCAATAAGCTAACCTGCAGCTTTCACCTTTACAAAGACTAAAGCAGGATTTTTCAGAGTTTCTTAGGCTGCCAAATCTGTTTTTTTTTAAAGTCCCTAGTCAATAGGCAAAAAGCCCTCATGAGAGAAAATTGGTTAATTGCCACCTCGCTTCCTTTAAAAAAGGGATAATGAAGAAGGGAAATTCCTATCCACCCCAGAACCCAAACCTTTCCTTCAGGTGAGGGAAGCAGTGATGGGCAAGGCTAATTTTCAGAAGGCAGATTGGGCACAAGGAAACTGGTGGCCATGGCATTTTTACACTACATGGCTGAGGTACCTCTGACAAATTTCTATGAGAGCCCTTGGCTGTGTGTAGTGACTTTTTTTTAATGAAGGGTTTTTTTTTTTTTTGTCTCTAATTTCTCACAGAACATGATCATGTTCTTGCAGAACCTTGTTTGATGGTTTGTTATGTATTTAGTGTTTGGCAATGGTACAATTAGCTAAGAGATTGGCAAGCCCCCCAAAACATGAAAACAGCTGCAAAGCTTTTTGAGGTTCGCTAATTTCTACCGCCAGTTTATACCGTCCTTCGCCCAAGTGGCACTTCCACTTACTAACCTGTTAAGAACCAAACACTTAACCAAAAAGGCCAGTCCGGGGTGTCCACTCCTGTGGACGACTGTCAACAAGCCTTCGAACAGTTGAAGTTCCTGTTTGCGAAGGAGCCAGTACTAAAGCATTCAGACCTGTCAAAATCCTTCGTAGTGCAGGCGGACGCCAGCGAGGTGGCAGTGGGTGTGGTGCTCCTACAGGTTAATGAGGGGGCCCTCCAACCATGTGCATACATGTCACGGAAATTAAACGACACTGAGCACAATTGGCCCATCTGGGAGAAGGAGGCATTTGCGGTCTGGTGGGCTCTGTTGACATAGTGGCTCCTGTTGGAGGAGGGAGGTAGCCCCTTTGAGGTCTGGACGGACCAAAAGAACTTAGAGGCCCTCCAGTCCCCATGTCGGTTATCCCCAAAATAGGTCTGGTGGGCACTTATTTCCGGAAGTTTAATTTCCGGTTGAAATACATCCCAGGTGGGAAAAACTTCTTAGCAGACGCATTGTCCAGGAAGCCACAATACAATGGTGGGCGAGAGGAGATAGTCCAAACAATCATTCCTGCCAAGTTGGCCCAACCAACCTCAGACACACACACCGTAGTGACCCCACCATGCTACTTTGATGAGGACATACCTCAGGCTATCCAGGAAGCTCGTCACCAATCTGTAGTTCCAAAGGAACCAAACATGGCTAATGCAGAGGGAGAACTTGCATGGAAAGCTCTGTATGTACCCAGCGTTGGCACAACGTTCATCTGGCCAGTCATTTCGGTTTCTAAAAACCTTACATTTGTTGAACAGACAGTTCTGGTGGCCACACAAGAGGAAGGACATAGAGGAGTATGTGCGTAGCTATGCTGGGTGTAGCATCATGAAAGTCCAGCCTGGGAAACCTCCTGGTCTTTTACAGCCAGTGGCAGATCCGGCCCAACAATAGCAACAGATAGCCATGGACTTCATTGTCGAGTTACCGGAGAGCAAGGGGAGTACTGTCATATGGACGATTATCGATCTGTTCTTGAAGCAAGCACACTTCATTGCCTGCTCCGGCCTACCATCCGCTAAGAGATTAGCAAAGATGTTCATTGTGCATGTCTACCGACTCCATGGTATTCCCCAAAAGATAATCTCAGACGCGACGGGAGAGGGGTACAGTTCACTGCCAAGTTCTGGCAGAAATTCTTAGAGAAGGTGGGGTTCAAACAGGGCCTAAGCTTCACATTCCATCCAGCCACCAACAGGGCAGCTGAGCGAGCCAACTTGATGGTGGAGAGGTACCTGCGTTGTTACATGAACAATCAGCAAACCGATTGGGCTGACCTACTCCCTTTTTCAGAGGTGGCGTATAACAACGCAGTACACAGCGATACCCTGTTCTGGGTTGCTACTGGAACAAACCCGAATGTCCCCAAAACACCACGGAAGACCCAGATGTGCGGGAGTGGATGGCCCGAATACATGTGTGGAAAACTGTCATGGAAGCTCTGCGGCACACAGCCAAAAGGTATAAGTGGCAGGCCGACAAAACCCGGAGGCCCCAGACCCCTTTCTACATAGGTCAAAGGGTATCCCTTTTCACCAAATACCTGAACTTACACCTCCCATGTAAAAAATTAGGTCCAAAGTACATAGGGCCTTTCCCCATGGTGATCAACCCCATTTTGGTGCAATTCCAACTACCTCGTTTGCTGGGGAAAATACACCCTGTCTTCCACTGCAGCCTACTCCGCCCAGTCAATTCTTCCCCACTCAGGGGACCAGCCCCTCTGCCACCCTCAGCCTTCATGATGGATGGTGACCGACACTATGAAGTGAAAGAGGTACTTGACGCCCAGTGGCACAGGGGAAGGCTACAGTACCTTCTCCTGTGGAAGGGATATCCCCTCTCTGAAGCTTCATGGGTACCCGATAAGTATGTACAAGCCCCCCCCCCCGGCTGGTCATTAGGTTTCACCAGAAACATCCTGGGAAAGGGGGGGGGGCTGCGTCCCAACCACCCTCTACTCACCATGTTCTTTCCATTCCAGACGCCGTCTCCCTGATAGAGGGGGCCGCATGTCAGCTCTGGTGTGCCAGCTAGCCCGGAGCTGCCATTCAGCAGGGAGCCACCACCCTGAAGCCTTCCAGCCAGCCACCAGCCCAGCCACCACCAAGACGCCGGAAGCTGCCAGCCCCACCACCACCCTGACTCTCACTTCTCTGGCTGCCCATGCCGGGAGCAAGCTGCACGGCCGCAGAACAGCTGAGAGGCAGTCGCACAGCAATGACATCACCAGGGAGATGCAGGGAGGCAGCCATCACTCCCCTAGGCCGTTCTGCACCTCCATGGAGGACTGGCCATTCAGATGAGGACCAGTCCTCCCTCAAGGATGTTATTGGGCAGCAGGTGAAGAAGGAAGATTCTGAAGGCTGGCAGATGGTGGCTACAACTCCTGAGCACATGGGAGGGAACTGTGTGCATGAGTGGGTGCGGCAGTGATTAGTGATTAAAAGGTGGTGGGGAGCACGGGCGAGTAGCTCTAACAAGATATTCCTTTTGCGATTGTCAGTGCGTGCCAGGAGAGAAGTAAGGCAGGCAGTAACAAACCAGGTTTGTGTTTGGTTGTGTTCCTTTCTTTTTCTTTTGGAACCTGACAGCTACAATATTACTATATAGCAGTTATTTGACTGTGGAAGAGTATTAATCCTTTTAGTTCACATTCATGTGCATATCCAGGATTCACCACAGGGGGCAAACAAGCTCCTATGGTGCCATCTGTGGCCTTCTCTCACCATTGATGTCTCCTTGTAGTTGGGGGTCGTATTCAGGCAGATCCAGCACTAGCAGAGGTCCGACCTTCCACAAGAAAACACTGCCACATTTCCCACTAAAGTGATACCTATTTATCTACTCGCATGTAGTATGCTTTCAAACTGCCAGATGGGCAGACATTGAGGCAAATGATGGGAGCTCAGGACTCAAACTGCCAGAGCAGAGAATATCTCCAGCATCTTTAAGCCACCGAACCGCTGCATCTGTACCTGTTTGAGAAACCCTGGATTAGAGATTGCAAAGGCAATTGGGAAAGCATGAAACAGAACAAATGCCTTTTTGAGTTATGTAAATCATCAATTTAAGGCAGTAATGAAGGTTGGTTAGGAGTTTCTATTAAAGAAGAATGCCTGTTAAAGTTGAATGGGATGTAACCCTTGCATATTTTTCTTATTTTTAGGAATTTTACATATGCAGACAAAGAAACATACTAGGTATACCCAGATTTCATCTGCTGCATCTGAAATCAAGTAACCTGGGATATGCAGTCAAGGATTGTTTTTACCTTTGTTGGCATGATATTCCTAGGCTGCACAACCTGTTAGAAATGAAGATAAAAATATAATTGTTTGAACATGAATTATGATCTTGTTGCATAACGATATTTTGACAGGGTGGAGCGTTTGCTTCCATTCAATTTTGTTCTAATGTAAACCATTATCTTGACTGCTAGCTAGGGAGAATGTTCTTCCTACCGAGATAAGGAGGGAGTGCAGGCAAAGTGATTATGGGTAGAAAGGGTAGGGAATTGTCATAATTTTATTTATAAGATTTGTTAAAGCTACCTAACTCCAGGACAACTACAGGCAGCTTTCAACATGTTCAATACCTAAGTTAAAAAAACAACAACTAAAACACTGTGACTTCCCTAACTGAAACAGCATTCCCAACACTGAAAAAAAGATTTGAGGGGGGCTCACAGACACCCTAACCCCAGGCCTGGGAACATACCAGATCTTAATTACTATCCTACACAATGCTGTTGCTTGGAAACTGTACTCTGGATACAAGCCAGCTAAACATTAGTGTAATTCTATTTTTTTAAAAAAGCAGGAGTCCCTTTTCCAACTAGCACATTTTATTAAAAAGCATTAAGCTTTCCTGAGCTGTAATTCACCTCATCAGGTATGGAAAGTGGCTAAACTGATGGAGGATTACTAAACTGATGGCCTATACCAGGTATTGCTGAACAGAAAAAGCTTATAAAACTAAGAAACTCCAAGACTGACAGCTAGAACCAGATAAAACTGGTTGGGTGATTAGCCTGGTGAACTATTGTTGCCTTATCACAAAAGGTCCCTAAAAACACATCTCCTTTGCGATTATAAATTATTATAACTGCATCCCCATTCATACATTATGTGATAGACAAAGTGACATACATATGTCTCAAGTTCTGACAAATCATTTTACTTTGTTTGAACATTGTATAAAAGTTTAACACTTGGATACATGCTATTTTATTGCTGCCGTTAATAAACAAATTGGGTTGGATTTCTCTCTTTCTGCCTGTCATTTGGAGCTTCCCACACCGGATCCTCGTGCCTCCCCTATACCAAATCAAAAATCAAGTTTATTAGTCAAAAGACCAGACCAGAACAAATTAAAAAACACTCAAGGAATATCCAGTTGATTGAATACCTTATACCAGTTTTCTGACCAACCAAACTAAAGTTGTCAAAGCAGAAGAGCTTTAACCACAGAATCCTGGTGGCAGAGTGGTATATAACACAGTTCCTGTAGCCCAGTGTTTCTCAACCTTGGTAGCTTGAAGATGGGTGGACTTCAACTTCCAGAATCCCCCAGCCAGCAGCGCTGGCTGGGGGATTCTGGGAATTGAAGTCCACCCATCTTCAAGCTTCCAAGGTTGAGAAACCTGCTGTAGCCAGATTCTGCCCACAGCCAGGAGTTTGATTCTGACATGGCTCAAGGTTGATTCAGCCTTCCATCCTTCCAAGGTCGGTACAATGAGAACCGAGATTGTTGGGGGCAATATGCTGACTCTGTAAACCACACAGAGAGTATTGTAAAGCACTGTGAATCGGTATATAAGTGCTATTGTTATTTTTCATTTGTAAGAAAATTTTACTCTGGTTTCTTCCTGTGGCAAAAGAGGGCATAATACCCTGTTTCCCTGAAAATAAGATATCCCCTGATAATAAGCCCAATTGGACTTTTGAGCACATGTGCTAAAATAAGCCTCCCCCTGAAAATAAGCCCTCCCCGAAAATATTTAAACACAGAACTGGAAATCAGCTACGATCGCAAGAGGAGCCCCATCTTGCTCCACGCGCCCCAAAATAAGACCTCCCTGAAAATAAGGCCAAGCACTTATTTCGGGGTTTAAAAAAGTATAAGATAAGGTCTTATTTTCAGGGAAACACGCTATACTCTTAAATTCCTTATCTCCCATAGCAGTTCCCCAAGCCTCTCCCCCTCCCACACACATACTGATGCAGAGAAACCTTCTGGGAACGTTGAAGTTTTAATTTTAGAATTAACCGGCAAAAATAATCTCTTCCTTTTCTGTTATTATAATTGTCCAGAGTAGGCCTATTTAGGAAGACTCTGAGTTGAACTCATTGTTTTAAAGGCATCAAGAGAAGTAAATTATGCTTGCATGTCTCTCTGAGTAACCATACTTAGGCCTGGATACATAAGATGGGTGCCTGGTGAATCTTAGCTAACCATGTCTTTCTAACTAGGTTTCTTTTTCACCAACTATTGCAACCAGAATAAAAGTGGGCTGACATTGGACATCCCCCCCCCAATTTAGAAGAAAAAAACAGGATACAAATAGAAGTATTACATTTCAGATGTTCAATGGTTTATCCCTATTTAAATTCACAAGGTCCTTTCAAAAGGTCAGGCTTGAAAACATTTATCTGGTCTGATTTGTGTTGCTTAAGGCTGACGAAAAGGTACTTTGCATTTCCTTATGAAAAGATCACGTGCTGGTTTATGGACTCATGACCTAAAGTCAGTCTCTTTGAGACCGCAGATCTGCATGTTCGTTTGAAACTGCGTTCCCAAAATAGCAGCTCAACCTGTACAATTATTTTAAAACCCCAAATACAAATTGTTAAAGACATCTCAGAAGTGCCTGAGGCTCTTTTCTCCAAAAGAGCCTTTTAAAGGCTGCCCAGAATATCTCATGACTTTAGTTGTTGTTGTATTTTCATTTGTCCTGAAGAATGCTCAGTTTCGTCCTTTAATTTTTGGTATATCTGGTTCCCAAAAGTTTTTAAACAAAACAGATGAAAACATTTTCAGTTTGTATGCATTAAAATGCTAATTATCTGAATAAGGTAGCACATTATGCTGATTACAAATTAGATGTACAAACATAGTGGAATTGTTTCCAGGATCTGGGTTAACACCTACTAGCCTTAAGCCATACATGCATGGATTGCTTATGGCATTACATTCAGTTTCAACATTCACGAATGAAGCGGAATATACCTGTCCCAGAATAATGTCGCAGGATTCAATCTGGGTCAATCACTGGGATCAGAGGTTTTGTCTTCTGAGCTTTCAGACTCATGCTGCAGCCCACCTTCAGGGAACTTTTCCCTAGGCTAGAGATGGGCTCCAGCACGAGTCCGAAAGCTCAGAAGACAAAACCTCTGGTCCTGGTGACCAATGCCTTTGGCCACTTTAAAAACATGGTATGCAGGCAAAGGTTCATTCTACGCCTCCCCCCCTTTTTTTTCTTTTACCAGTATCTGATATTTAGAAGGATTCTATGTTAACTAAAAGTGGTTAAGGTCAGTTATGTATGTCACATTATAACCAGTGTCTAAGGATATTATTTATTCTTCAGCACAAAAGGAATCCATGTTTGAAGTATTTATTTGGAACATATTTATATTGTTTTATAAATGCAAGGGTTCCAGGTGGAATTCTAACCTAAAGTGTAGGACAACATGCCATAATTTTTTTTTTTTTTTAGAAAATGCTATCACAGCTAAAACTAGCCTTGAAGGTTTCCCTGTCCAGTCATGTCCAACTTTTAGTAGGTGGCGCTCATTTCCGTTTCTTGGCCAAGGGAGGCAACGTTGTCCGAAGAGTTTCTGTGGTCACGTGGCCAGCATGGTACACAGAATGCTGTTACCTTTTCACCAAAGTGGTACCTATTAATCTATTTGCATTTGCATGCTTTCCAACTGCTAGGTGAACAGGCACCAAGGCAGAAACAGGAGCTCACCCTCCACTGGGGGTCTCCAACTGGACTGGACACTCAGCTTTCCAGTTGACAAGCTCAAATACAAAAGAACAACTTGCAAAAAAAGCAGCAGAGACACATTACTAGTGTAAGTATGAGGAAGAGTAAGGATTATGCCCAGTGGTGGGTTTCAATTTTTTTTACTACCGGTTCTGTGTGGCTTGGTGGGCGTGGCATGGCTTGGTGAGTGTGGCAGGGGAAGGATACTGCAAAATCTCCATTCCCTCCCCAATCCAGGGGAAGGTTACGCAAAATCCCCATTTCCTCCAGATCAGCTGGTACTTGGGAGGCAGAGAATAGATGCGGGTGGGCCAGTCAGAATTTTTACTACTCAAAAATTTCCGCTATTGGTTTTCTAGAACTGGTCAGAACCTGCTGAAACCCACCTCTGATTATGCCCTCCAGAAACCCACTTGGTTACCATGCTAGCTGGGATCCCAAAAGGGACCCCCGGATTCCTTTCCTGCCAGATCACCTGTTTGCACTTCCCAAGTCTGCAGATATAAGGGGATATAAAGTCGCTTCTAAAAGGATTTTACTCCGGTTGGACAGTAGGTGGGGAATACACAGTTCATCTTGCAAACAGAGACGCCACCCGAGTCCCCTGATGAATCACTTGATCCAGAAGGAAGAGGCAGCCCCCTTAGCACTATCGGCGGAAAGGCAAAAAGTTCAGCCGCTCCAACTTTTCGTTACTTCCCTCCTCCCCTTGCTAAAGGAAAGGCAGGAATGGAGGGAAAACAAAAGCGAGTTGTCCATGAATGAACCCAGTGTAGAACCTCATAGGAAAAAGCCCGATTTGGAAAGCATCCTCTCCACCCCCCACCCCCACCCCGCCTTTTTCTTTAGCAAAGCCAAACTCCCAAGTAAAATGGCACAACGTGCAGCGCCTTGGAAACGAATCTGGGTCTTCTGAGAGGCGACTGTGAGGAGGCCCCGGGTTGTTTCTTGGTGGGTCACTTTTCTTTGGCAGGAGAGTTGTTTACTGGCTGCAAATGTCACAGCGTTGAAACGGCCTCCCCCCCACCCCTCCCCGCTTCAGGAAAGCAGCTTCTGGCTCGAGCAGGGCGGCTGAGTGACTCGCAGCGGCAGTCTCTCTCTCCCTCTTTCGGTGCTAACACGTGTGTGGGAAAGGGAGGAGCGGGAAGCGCTCGCTCTCTTCCCCCCAGCTTCCACCACCACCACCCGCCCCGTTACAGCAACTTGCTCCTTTGCAGGCCGGTTAGCGGACAGGCGCCTGGAGGAAGCAGGCTGTGGGGGGAGGGCGGGAAGAAGAGGAATAAGGGAGACCGCCAAGAGCCCCCAACTTTGCTCCCCGCTTCCTCTGTTGTTCATCCGCGAGCTGCTGCAGGGCTCGCGCCGTGAGGCCGGGTTTCCTAAAAATTTAAAAAAAAAAAAAAATGCATCACCGAGGCTAGCTAGAAGCTGCCGGGCTGGCAAGAAGCAAGCAAGGTAAGCGAGCAAGTCGCTCCGACTGGGCTCCTCCACCTGCAGCCCGGGGAGGCAGGCGAGCGCTTTTTAAGGCACGCCGTGCAAAAGAAGCTTTGCGTAGTAGGCCGACAGCCGGGTGACTTCCCGGAATGGTCCTCGCGTTGCGGCGGCAGGGGCGGCCGCAGCGGGGCCTACTGAGCGCGGGAGTTTTCATCTGAGATTCTCCGCCTCGGCTGGGCCTCGGAGGATAAAAGCCTGTTGATTTTCGGCGGGGACAAGGACCCCCGACCGGCTCGCCCCCCTCTTTTTTTCCCCCGCTTGCTTGTCCGAGGAGGAGCCGCGCGATCCTGCATCTTCTTCCGCTTTGCTGAGCCCGTGGGCGGCTGCAGCCTGGAGGGAAAGGTGCCGGTCGCTGGGAGATGCTGACTCCTCCTTCCCTCCCCCCCCCGCCTTCTCTCTCTTTCCCTTCTCGGTCGGGCGGGAACAGGCGGTACAGTGGAGCCGGCGCCCGGATCGGAGAGACGGGGTCCCGGAGGAGGCATCGCGAGGGTCGGTCTGGTTGCGTCCTTTCTGGCTTCCCCCAGTTTCTTCGCGCGCCTGCTTGCGGGTTTGATGATGGCTGGGATCGGGGCACGGTGGGGCAGGAGAGAGAGGGGAGGTGGGTGGCACAGGTGGTCTCCCCACCGCCGGGGTTCAAACCTGTTGCGAATGGTCAGAGCTTATGTAATTGTTGGGATTACAGGCTCCGATCCTGGGCAGAAGTGCCCTGCTTTCACTTTTTGTCACCGCAGAGACCTCATTTGCAGGCCAAAAATTCTGGCTGAGCTGCTGTTCCTCTGGCAAAGAAATGTATAAGGTTTTATTTGTAGTAATCAAAAAAAAAAAAAAAAAAAAAACCAAAGCCCCAGGACATCCATATACTATGCTTCTACTTCCAGGGTCTGATGATGGTAGTTGCATTCTGACCTTACTTTTGGTGGCTGTTTTTACTTCCAAGGATAAGCCTGGGGACTTGTGTGATGTAATAACAGGACTCAAAAGGATCACTCACCATATCTCCTCTAGCCTAACCAGCATCATATATAATATGGGTTTGGGCTTATCATCTGCAGGCAGAAGGGTGAGGTCATGCCTTTCATTTGAGAAAGAAATAGTTCATTTGATAACAAATTACAAAAAGGTTAATTCCTGCTTTTTTTTTTTAAGGCTTTTGAAGCTTTTAGTCTTTTTTTCTCCTCAGTTGCAGTTTCTGAGTGCTTTTTGTGGTTGCCAGTTTCTATATGCTAAATACACAGTGGTTCTGTTACCACTGTTGACTTATTACTGTAGAGGACACTTGGTTAGGGTTATTAGAAGTAAATGAACAGATGGCAGGCCCCACCATTAGTCAGAGGGAAGTGGTCAGTTCAGTACAGCAGATGCTTGACTAGAGAGAAATGGAAAGGGTAAGAAGTTGAGAATAGACCTTTCAATCTGTCCTGAGTCAGTGTTAAGTTGGAAGCATATAACTGACAAGAGTTATGACTACAACCTAATTTAAATTAGGAAAGATTTCTGAATCCAGTTTTTCTAAGAAAAAAAGGATAAAGCAAAATTTTCCTTCCTAATTATTATCCCACCATTTTTATATATAATTCAAAAGGGGGTATGCATATCTAATATTCCCGCGTATTTTCCCCATAACAACCACATGTGAGGTAGATTGGGCTAAGAAAGAGGGATGAAAAAAGCTGATACATATTTGTGATTTCTGTTTGCAAGAATTTGGAATTTTTATTTCAAAAGATCTAAGTCAAAAAGGATGATGAAAAAACCCGGTGGCAAATTACTTCTATATCTTTGCCAAAATAATATAGAAGTAGACTTTCAACAAGTCTTTGAAGTAATTTTTTTTACCTTCTGATAGGTCTCTGACAGAAACTATTTTTATTGCTTCTTAGCATGATTGGAGGATCTTATAATTCAAGATAAGACCACTTACATATTTCTTAGGTGAACAACTGTTGAAGATTTGGCTGCTGCACAAGGAAGTAAAATATCTTGGGTTAACTATTACAATGAATGTGTAGATGATATCTTGATAAATTAACACTTACTTCTTTGGTATTAGGTAATTCAAGGGAGTTTCGAATCAAGAAGCCCAACCCATGAGTGTTTTCATAACAGGAAAGACAAATGTTTTTTAAATGACAACAAGGATCAAAGATAATTCACTTTTTTCTATCCCATTTTGTTTTAAAGTTTGCCTTTTTTTTGGGAAGATTCTAAGGTGAAGTTTATTTTGCTTGTTTGATACCTGAAAAATTACAAGTTTTATGTACCCATTGCAGTCCTAGATTTTGGAATCTCATTTCAGGTTCCTAGTTTATTTTTTATAACACTTTATTTTAATAATAAAATTAAACTCTGAATAATAAGAATGGTCTCATTCTCTAATTATTTTCCAAAATTTATTTGAATTTTTATTCCTAAGAGTCAGACTAAGATCAGAATATAAAATTTTAAATATTATTTAAAAATTGAAGACGTGCAGATGAAAATCTACTGACATTATACATTATTTCTGCCCTTATCACTCTTCTGCTGGTTACATGCTGAAAATCATATATTTTTTTAAAGAAAGCCAGTATTTCTTAGGTATAAAAAGTTTTCACTAGTACGGTATAATTCTAAAATATGAGCACCCATCAAGAAAATGTACCTACTTATAAATGTTTTTATTGTTGAGGTCACTACATTGATCTGGAACAACTTCACCCAATTTACCATCATGTGGATATTTTGTGTTATATTCCTATGTTCCCTAGCTAGTATGGACAGTGAGTATGATGGATTAGGACAGTGATGGCTAACCTTTTTGCCGTTGCGTGCCAAGAGTGCCTGGGGGGGTGGGGTGTCGCATACGCATGTGCCCACACCCATAATTCAATGCGCGCACGACCCCCCAGCGTTTCCCCCGCTTTTGGCATGCGATGGCACGGTGGGCCTGGTAGTCCTGTTTTTCGCCCTCCCCAGGCTCCAGAGACTTTCTTGGAGTCGGGAGGGTGAAAAGGGCCTTCCCCACCCCCCGGGAGACCCTCCGGAGGCCGGAAGCAGCCCGTTTCCCAACTTCCGGTGGGCCTGGAAAGCCCGAAAATCAGCTGGCCGGTGCATGCATGCACGCTGGAGCTAACCTAGGGCAACATTCACATGCCCACAATATGGTTCCGCATGCCACCTGTATTACATGTGCCATAGGTTTGCCATCACAGGATTAGGATATTCATGCCTGTCTAGGATCCAAGACTTGTCCTTGCTGGAAAACTGAAGTTGCTTCCCAAATGGAATGATGGGCTGCTGACGGAAGAGTTGCTGTATTTTCTGTCACCATGGTAATAATAACTGAGGTCAGTAATGCAAAGGAATTATATTACCATGGCAAATCAGCTTGCTTCCTGGGCCAGCTCCAATAGGATATCCCAGGGGAGGCAAAGTTGTGGGATTGACAACTCACCTGTAATTACCTAAAGACAGAAATGCCAAGTGCTGAATTCTCGGTGGCCCCTGTTATGGTGAGAAAGCAGTAACATGTATATATAGAGACAGAGGTAGGGAGTAGGCCTCCTTTGTGGTAAGACCAGAGAGCCAGAGAATCCATGGTTGAGACCTTCAACCCTGAGGTTTCGATAATATACAGATATGCTGCTCTTTGAAAATAGAATCAGGTGATCAATTACTGAAGCGTAGCTTTTAAACATCTTACTTTGTAGGAATTCAAAATATTTGGAGAACTAGTTATTTTAATGAGAGCTAGTTTTGTGTACTATAGTAGTTAATGTGGCCTGCCAGCAGAGCTGGCAGCAGATTCAGACAGTGAGGAGGTTGGGGAGGAACATGGGTCAGTCCTGGAGTCTGAGGAAGGCTCTGATGAGGGCTCTGTGTCGGAAGCAGAGAGGGGGCCAGGGACATTATGCCAGTTATCAGCTGCCTTTGGAGGCAGACATCAGTGAGGCAGATGAACAGCTGGAGGCTGTTCCCAGTGTGTGCATGCACAGAGTTGCCAGATGAAGGGAACAGCTAAAGAACAAGGGTTGACTTGGGAGTAAGGCCACAGGTGGATGATGAATGGCCCCTCCCAGAGGGCATAAAAGAGGAGAGAAAAGGGAGTGGAGTTTGCAGGAGACAATTAGTTTGGTTTATTGGTTCATGACTCTCAGAGATTTCTTGAAGATATTGACCTGGCAGCTCTCCAAGCCAGATAAAGTCTGTGATTGTAAATTCTCCCTTGAAAGACTGCTGGATGTGAATGAGAGGAATTCACAGTAACTTAATAAAAAGGTGTTTTTGTTGGGACAAGGAGTCTGCTTCATGATCCTGGGAAGCCTAGGTCAGAACAGTTAAGACACCAGGGTAGAAAATAGGAGACCGTGAATTCTAGTCCTACCTAAGGCATAAAGCTAGCTGGGTGATCTTGGGCCAGTTACCCTCTCTCAGCCCTAGGAAGGAGGCAATAGCAAATCACTTCCAAGAAACATTGCCAAGAAAACTGCATGGACTTGTCCAAGCAGTCACCAGGAATCAACACTGACTCAAAGGCTAACCAAAAAGTTATTCTTACAAAGAAGTTCAAAATCATACTCATA
Source organism: Pantherophis guttatus (assembly GCF_059756535.1). NCBI lineage: Eukaryota > Metazoa > Chordata > Lepidosauria > Squamata > Colubridae > Pantherophis > Pantherophis guttatus. Next base: position 144,805,553 of record NC_142063.1, read on the forward strand.
GTCTTTTGGAAGCCACGTGAAGCAGGGGAGTGGGAGAATATTCACTTTACGGGTGACCAGATATTTATGCAATCAAAGTTAGCACTAACAAATATGGCTGCTGTATCACTGTTTATTTCAATGTTTGATTCGTAATGAATGTCTTATAATTCTTATTATCCAGAATTAGAGAAAAGGCATGTCCATGACAGCGTTTCATAACAGTAAATGTTTTCAAATGTTTAGAACTAAATCTACCCATATACTGTTATAGAATCGTGTCTTATGATATTCCTTAAGCAGAAAGTTTAAAGTTACATCAGACATATTAATTACCTAGCAGCTGCCTGCCTCCTTGTGCCCTTTCTCTCTTTAAACCTTCCCTTTGGCCTGTTGAGTTTTTTTTGTCACGCACCCCTGTTCCTTAGGGAACATGGCAGAATAATATGAGATCGTTATTTGCTAAGGTTTGGATTGTGAAATATTGCACTGTTCATTGTCTTCTGTCAGTCTTAATGCAGTTCTTCTTGGGAGAGTTGAAAAAATCAACGAAGTAAATATTCCGCAGTAATGCAACATAACTTGAGTATTGATAATTAGGATCTGTGGTTTTGTAGTGTTATTGTATGAGTCAGTGCAAGTAACCGTAAGATATTTGTCTTTCTGTGGATATCTGTGAGCAGATTGCTTCTGCATTTAATATATGTTACCAATGTTTTTGCTTCAGGAGAATCCATACTTTTCTATGGTATCTATGTTGTTAGATTTTCTTTGAGTTCTGCTGGCCTTTCTACTCAATACCATATGTGGGGGGAGGGGCGGAGGAATGGAGGGGAGAGAGAGAGAGAGTATTGGAGTGCTTATAAACATCAGGAAATACAATCAGTATAATTCAAACTATAGAAAATAAATAAAATAGTACAATAATTATGATTAAAGTATGATTACAGTATTTTTTGAAGTATAGGACGCACCTTTCCCCCCTAAAAGGGTGTGAAAATTTAGGTGCGTCTTATACACCGAATGTAGCCCTGCCCATCCACTGGCCCCCACCCTTTGGCCTCTGCCTCCCAGCAGTTTACCTCCTTGCAGCAAGCAGCAAGAAGAAACAGCTTGCTTCAGCACAGCCTAATTAGCACAAGTTGATTGGATCGGCCTCCCGACTCGCAGCTGTTTTGCTCTCAGCTGTTTTGCGTGGCCCTCTGCTGCTTGCTGCAAGGAGGTAAATTGCTGGGAGCAGATTTTTTTTTCTTGTGCTAACCAAGCTATGCTGAAAACGAAAATGAAAGTAAAGCAGGCTATTAGCTGTTTGCTGCAAGGAGGCAAAATTGCTGGGAGGCAGAGGCAGATTTCTTTTTCTTGTTTTCCTCACCAAAAAAGGTAGGTGTGTCTTATAGTCCGGAGCGTCTTATACTCCAGAAAATACAGTAACTTCATCAGAGGCATTGTTATGTCTTTTTAGTAGGTTAAAGAGACCTTCAGTGTATTGAGTAATATATGTGACACATCCAGAAACATCTGTGGAAGATGGTCAAGGAGGACAAATCACAAAAGGAGTGTTGTGCTGACATGGTGTGAAGTTTACGCTTTTTGTATATATATCATAACATTGTATGCATGTATGAAAGGGATAGAGCTTGTCTAATGGTGCAATGAATTTTTTTGGAGATGTCAGAGAAGACATTTGCAGGCACATCCTATGCTTTATCGTATTAGGTGTATGGCAATTTAAGAGCTATACCACCCATAAATCTATGGCAGTCTCCTCTCAGTCTCCTTGTCCTCGTCCCCCCCCCCATTAACCAATTAAAAGCTAAAACAAATTTATTTTCTTTCTTTCAAAAGCTAGTATGGTGATGCAGTTGGATATTGTATTTGGGAACAGCTATAAAACCCTACCAGTTGCCCATTCTTATTATATTCTTGAATGACTTTTATCAGAGCATCTTCAATAATATCTTAACAGTGGTATAAGAGGTTGTGATTAAGTAAACTTGTATTTGTATTCCCTTTGCATTCCTGATGCTCAGTTCTTTTATTTTTGGAATGTCTAATGTATTTGTGCAAAGAGCATATATTTACTTAGCTTTGGTGGTAGAGTCTCAGCCCCTGCTCCCCAGCTTCTCATTTTTGCCTCTTCATGTGATTTCATACTTCCCAAATTTATATGTAGGGGAGCAGGTTATTTTTATTTATATGGTTGGTTTCTCTCATAATGCTAAACCATAACATACTTAGTGTTATGGCTTAATATTACTGAGTAAAATCAGGAGTTATAGTTAATAGACTATTAACTATTATAACTATTAGTTATAGTTAATTTATAGCTTGGCATGTTACACAGATCCAGCTTATTATAGTTTGTTTAATTTAACCATGATGAAGCAAGCCATACTTAGTCCAACATGAGACTTATGTAGAAGTCTTAAATGTAGAGCTTAACAGCTCTAGAGATCTATGGCAGGGATCTCTAACCTTGGCAACTTTAAGACTTGTGGACTTCAACTTCCAGAATTCTTCAGTCAGCTTCACTGGCTGAGGAATTCTGGGAGTTGAAGTCCACAAGTCTTAAAGTTGCCAAGGTTAGAGACCCCTGATCTAGGGAATATGTAGAGTTGACTGCTATATATTCTCTAGATCTAAACTTCTGAATAACTGTGGGTGGATTAGTGGGATTAGAAGGTACCAAAATCTTCATCATAGGAAGGGTGAACAAGTTTGGGATAAAACAATTCTATAGCTTGGTTTATTTATTTGGAAGTAAGTCCCAACAGATTTGGGCAGGCTTATTTTCAAGGATAAGCATACACCAATTTATAGCCTATCTTGCAGTCTTTAATGTGCAACTCAATATGACATATTGATGTCATAAATCCTTTGCTATATTGATGTTTTGTTATATATTGATATATAACCTTTTAATTATAAAAGTAATACTTGCTGGAGTCATTGTGGATATAGATCCCTGGTATATCTTCATCCAGGGTAGAGTAAGCAATTTAATGCTTTCACACTTTCTATTTTAGGGTGCAGTGAAACCAGAGAATTGCTTACCATTCACTGTTGTGCTTATGCTAGCGTTGTGACCATGTGGTAAGAACTAACCCTATAAATGAGATCCCAGATCTCTGAATGCTTTGCATTTGACCACAAGTTAGTATGGGACTCTTACAAGAAGCAATACCTAGCAGATAAAGCTGTAGTATTTTAAAATGGGATATAGACATCAAAGGAAAGATGGAAGTAGCCATTCAATACTGCTGTGATTCTCAGCATCCTACACCAATAATTGTGATAGCTGGGGCTGCTGGTGATGCAGTTAAACAATATCTGGGCATTTGCGGATTATTATAGATTCATATTCTTTAAAGCTGACAATTTATTACCAGAAGCAATCTATACATAATCTACATGCTTACATAGAAGCTCATGGTTTGGGGGCAACATCTGTTTATTAATGCAGTGGTTTTGGTATCAGCAGTAATCAATAACCAGGTAAGAAATGCTTAATGTTTAATGAATAATTGTGAATAGCTCAAAAGCATGCATATGTGTCACAACAACTAATGGTTAAAACAAGATTAATATAAAATTTCACTCTCATTTCCTTATTCTTTGATCAGAAGCAAAACTACATCAAGCTTTTTTTAAAAACAAAGTTAAAAAGAAACATGCCCAGAAATGGTACTTAGCTTATGATAGACTTGACTGTTGTTTTTAAGTGTGTGTGTGTGTGTGTGTGTGTGTGTGTGAGGGAGGGAGAGAGAGAGAGATCATTATTAGAAGTGCAAAATCATTGATTTCTTCCTCTATGAGTTTCAGAATTTTTATTTCACTATATATTTTGTCTTTAGAATTGAACCCTTGATAGAATAATTTTTCTAGTGCAATATTTTGTCTTTTGCAAAGTGCTACTTCTGTTGCAAGCAGAAGCTTTTGTGTGTGTTTAGAGATGCAATGAATATCTAATTAGTGCAGTTCTGTTAAAAATACTTGATTTTGGATACTACACTTAATTGTATAAAGCCGTATCAGATGTCTTAAAGCCTCACTTCCCCAATACTCATAGTATATAATCTTAAATGAAAACATTTAGATTAAGGTGACCAGACGTCCCGCTTTTGGCGGGACAGTCCCGCTTTTGAGCAATTTGTCCCGCGTCCCGCGGCGTTTTGAAAAAGTCCCGATTTTTCATTCTGTCTCCTGAGTCCCCGCTGATGGCTAGAGGGAAAAAAAACTCTTTAAACTCTTGCCGCGGGGCTTCAAAGGGCCGCCCTATGTTGATTAGCTCGGCTTCCCCCTCTCAGCTGATTTGCGCAGGGCTCTGCTCTTCCTAAATTGCTCCAGCAGTTTTTTTTCCTCTTTGTGCAAACCAAGCTCAAAACGAAAATGAAAGTAAAACAGGCTGTTGGCTTTGGTGTTTGCTTGCAACGTTGGAAAATTAGGCAGCAGATTTATTTTCCTTTTCCTCACCAAAAAAGGTAGGTGGAAACAATGGGAAATTATTTAGGGCAAAAGAGGAGAGTTCAAGATTTTAAAACACAAAAGAAAAAAAAGCTCTTTTTAACTAGGGAATTGTAATAATTGAGATACTATTAATTGTATACTGTGTTGAAAGCAGAAATGGTTAAGTTCTGGTTTGGAGGAATATATGGGGGAAATTATTTGGTTTATTATTATTGGTAAATATAATTAATTGATTTGTAAGAAATTGGATTGCATGGAAATAATTGGAATATTCATGTTCATATTAATATACAAAAAAGATAGTTATATAACTAATTGATTTATATTAAAATGTTGAATTTGTATTAAACAACTGTATTACATAATTACATAATTAACCAATGTGAGGATGGATATAAAAATAGATGACAATGGGAAGGGGTATAATATAGAATAGAAGGGAAAAATTGAATTTGATTAAGATTAGAGATGAGGATGAAGGGTAATATTGTTTTTTTTAAAAAAATAGATGAGGAATAAATATGGCAAAAAGGAAATATAGAAATTGTAAATTTAATTGAAATGACTAAACACTGTTTAAATTTGTGAACCAGCCAAATATTCTGTTCAAAGAAAATACATTGTATGTTTGTATGTGTGTTTCTAATTATTGCTATTTATTCATATTTGTTCTCTTTTATTCTTTAAAGTTTAACAATTCATTCTTTATCTTAATATCTTTATATTTGTTTGGGGTTGGCTTTCTTCCCTTTCATCTTTTTTATTGTACAGCAATCTTTCTCCTCAAACCTACCACCTCTCTTTTCTTTCCTTCTTACTTTCTCTTCCACCCACCCTCTTCTTCTCCTCCCTATTTCCTCTTCCTTTCTCCTTCTCCTCCTCTCTTCCTCCCTCTCTTACCCTCACTCCTACTCTAATTTCCCTTCCCTTCCTTCATCCCTCTCTATTGCTGTATCCTTTTGTGCATATGGACTACTCAGAGGGCTGAAAAAGTTATTTTTGACTGGTCCTCACACTTTTGACCAGTCCTCGAACTTACGACTGTCCTCACATTTTACATTTTTGCCCTATCTTGTCATCATGGTGAAGAGAAGCAGTTGTGAAATGAGTGACATGGTTGTTAAGAATGCTGCACGGGCATAAATGTGAGGATGGTCATAAGTGTGAGGACCAGTCAAAAGTGCGAGGACCTGTCAGAAATGACTTTTTTCAGCCCTCTGGTTAGTCCTTTTGTGCATATGGACTACTCAGAGGGCTGAAAAAGTTATTTTTGACTGGTCCTCACACTTTTGACCAGTCCTCGAACTTACGACTGTCCTCACATTTTACGTTTTTTGCCCTATCTTATCACCATGGTGAAGAGAAGCAGTTGTGAAATGAGTGACATGGTTGTTAAGAATGCTGCACGGGCATAAATGTGAGGATGGTCATAAGTGTGAGGACCAGTCAAAAGTGCGAGGACCTGTCAGAAATGACTTTTCAGCCCTCTGAGTAGTCCCTATACACATAATCATGGCCACCAGGTCACATGACCAGCTAGCCACGCCCACCCAGTCACATGGCCTCCAAGCCACACCCACACAATAAGCCACGCCCACAATGGTGTCCTTCTTACCAATGTTAAAATCTGTTCACCTTACCCTATACACATAGCCATGGCCACCCAGTCACATGACCAGCTAGCCACGCCCACCCAGTCACATGACCAGCTAGCCACACCCACAAAATAAGCCACGCCCACAATGTCCCTCTTTACCAATGTTAAAATCTGGTCACCTTAATTTAGATGGCTGTGATGATTTAAACACTGGCTTGGTTTGCACATTTTATTAGAAAAAAATATGGCTGCTTATATGATAGAAAATAGCTCTAGGTGACTAACAATCATTTAGCAAAAGTTACTGAATAAGTCATGTTTGGCTGGTTCACATACCGTGCTGAGTCAAATTGGGATTTGAGTCACTGGTCTTAGATACACCCAAAACACTATGCTATAAAATAAAAGAACCACAGAAGCCTGATTTATCCATCATGATAAATCCAAATCAAACCACTTTTTGGGGTAGCAAAATATGCGAACCAGGCCTCTGTATTAAAGACTATAGACAAAGTTTTAGGATTGATAAATTATTTATAACTTACTGTTAATAGCCTATTCAACTCTTTTTACAAGATATTATTTTAATGCCATTCAATAAAGCTGTGCTGGTTTTTATATTGCTAAAATTTGGGATTGAGCCCAAGAAGTCTCATGTGCTTAATATCCGTCTCCTACTTAATATCTTTTAGTGCCTGAAAAATTTTATGAATGGTACTGCATTGGAATTTATATTCCACTTTTTTTGAAGGAACTCAGAGTACCAAATGACCATCCCATTCTAAAAAAAAAAGTACTTTATGCTGCTGACTAAAGCAGGACTGCTCTTACTAAAGGTAGTCCTCTACTTATGACCACAGTTGAGCCCAAAATTTATGTTGCTAAGTGAGACATTTGTTAAATGAGTTTTATTCCATTTTACGACTTTTCTTGCCACAGTTATTAAGTGAACCGTTTTAAGTTAGAAATGTGGTTGTTAAGTGAATCTGGCTTCCCTACTGGCTTTGCTTTTCTGAAGGTTGCAAAAGGTGATCACATGACTATGGGAGATGCTGCAATGGTCATAAGTGAAAAATGGTCATGTCACTTTTCAGTGCTGTTGTAAATTTGAACTGTACTAAATGAACTATTGTAAATCGAGGATTAACTGTACTGGAAAATTGAGTTTATGTGGATTAAGGAGGAATTGTTTTACTATTACTGTACACAAGAACTAGAAGACTTTACTTTTTACTGTTTCGATATTGCAGTACAGGTAGCCCTCAATTTATGACCACAATTGAGCCCAAGTAAGACAGTTAAGTGACTTGTGCCTCATTTTATGACCTTACTTGCCACAGTTGTTAAGTGAATCATTGCCGTTTTTAAGTTAATAACACAGCTCTTATTTATTTTATTTATTTTATTTTATTAGATTTCTATACCGCCCTTCTCCCGAAGGACTCAGGGCGGTGAACAGCCAAAGGATAAAACACAAGAATACAAAATTTAAAATAAGTTAAAACAGATTAAACAATTTGGCTCAATTTTAAAATATCCCATAATTAAACAAATTAAAATTAGTATTTAAAATTTAAATTTTAAAATTTTAAAAAGGAAAAGATTTAGGCCAGGCCAGCTTGATGGAATAAAAACGTTTTAAGCGCGCGGCGGAAGGTGCGCAGATCCGGGATCCTCCGTATCTCCGGGGGGAGCTCATTCCAGACTGTAGGTGCCCCCACAGAGAAGGCTCTCCCCCTGGGGGCCACCAGTCGACATTGTTTGGCCGACGGCACCCGGAGGAGCCCCTCTCTATGGGAGCGTACTGGTCGGTGGGAGGCTATTGGTGGTAGCAGGCGGTCCCGTAAATAACTTAAGTGAATTTGGTTTCACTTAGATTGAATTTACTTGTGATGAACCATGGATTTACCAACTACAACAGTTAACTTCATCCCCCAAAAAGACAGAACAGGAAAGAAGTTACCACAATGTGGTTAAATCTGAGCCAGTGATTAAATGACCAATGAGCTGCCACTGAACAGTCAGCTTTGGAGGGTCACAGATAGAATAGAAAAATAGAATATTCTTGATTGGCCAAATGTGATTGGACACACAAGGAATTTGTTTTTGGCGCATAAGCTGTAAGTATACATACAAGCAACAAAATGATAAATCATATAGGATACAACCAACAAAGTGATAGTCATAAGATACCAACCAGAGTAGGTAATAGGAAAGATGAGAAGGATAATCATAATACAGCCCTACTACATGGTTAGATATCCTTAGGGATAAGATGGTGCTGTTGGAATTAGGTGTTAGCAGAGTGATGGCATGGGGTGAGGGGGAACTGTCTTTGTGTCTAGTTGTTTTGGTATGCAATGCCCTATAGCGGTGTCCTGAGGGGAGAAGTTTAAACCGTTTATGACTAGGATCTGAGAGGTCTGTAGATAGTATTTTCTCAGCCCTTTTTTGGCTCATGCAGCATACCAATTTGTACAAAGCTAATTTAAATCTGAAGGAATTGTTTCACCTTAAAAGAAAACTAGCTTTCTCTAAGTGCCCTCAGATTATTACATTTCATGAGGCTTTTGCTGGGCTGGAGGGAGGTATATTGACATTCAGTACTATAACCACTTAACATTAAACTTATATGCTCCCATTATTCCTATGTGCTCATTTCTGCTTTTCTCTCTCTCCAAGAACAGTATCCCTGGATTAGAGAACCATGGAATGTAAAGAACAGCATTCAGTGCTGTATTAGAACCAAAAAAACAACAACAACCCAACAACCCCCAACTCATAATGAAACAATCTGTAATACACTGTATAAAGTTAGGACCATTGTTTTGCAATTAATATTCTACCTATTGTAATTCATTAAGCATCACTTGCTTGTATCTCATCAAGGAGGAAGAAAAATCTAGGTAAAAAAAATCTCAGTCTGTTCCTTTTCTTTTAGAGTCAGATGTCAAGCTGCTTCCCTCCCTGGTGTCTAAACACAATTTCGTTTTAATTAAAAAGGGGAAAAGCCAATTGCTTGCCTTGTGCCCTTGGTTGATAGAAAGGTAGAAGACAACTTGGGCTCTCTGTGAATAATTGAGCTTCCAGAAAATATCACGCAACGTTGACTTGTAGGGGAAAAAAAGAATTTCTGCATATCTTTTTAACCATTGGCTCTAGTGATCATCACATTTTCCCCCATAAAATCATGCATTTCTATTTTTTTTTTAACAAAAGTATTTTGGACAATCTCGGACAGCATGCACCATTCTTTTATCTTTGAGAAAGGAAGCTTAAAATAGCCCAGTAGTGGCCACTGCTTTTCTTGTTGTTATGACCACAAAGGAGCTATGCTAGGTTCATATATTGTGGTATGCGATCATTTATTCGAGTGGAGTTTGTTAAATACATCACAATGGTTTGAGTTTACGCAAAAGAATAAGCCCAAATCAAGATTTAGAACCTAGTCTTTGCACCATTTTCTAAAAAAAATAGCTTAATGTCTGAAGGATGATTGATTTCTGTAGTTGAGTGTATTTCCATTGTATATACTAGGAATGTAGTTCTAACTTCTCTGATACTGAGAATGATTTTATTTATGTGGCACATTAGGTAGTGTTAAGCATGATTAAAACATTCTTCCTGTGAACAATTTTCATCAGTATCCCAGCAACATTTTCAGTGGCTGGTTGAGAAGCACTTCCTGATTTTTTTTGACCCAATTTGGATCAAAGGCACTGCATGTAGCCAGGGGAAGCTAATTCTTCTCCCAACCTCTTTATTTTCAAAAACACATACCTGCAGGGGGTAATAAATAAAGTGGAATCAATTATTAGTCTGAATTTGATTTGGATAATGACATCTTTTGAAAAAATGAAGTCCAGACAGTTTTAAGTATTATAGGAAGCAAACGCATAATAAGGGCTTGCATTTTGTGTAAACACAATTGGTTTTGAAATGTGGCCTAGTTAGCTACTAATGTAAGATTTCATTGTGCATTTGTATTAATGTTTCACAGCCACAGTATTTTAAAACAGTATGTGTTAAAATGTATTCATAATTGTGAATAAATAATGTTCAGAGCCTGCTGTTTCTAAGTAGATGCTTGTTTATTATATGAATCTAGTGCAGAATATCAAATTTTAGATATTAATAGCAATTTTATCTATTAATCTTATTTATCTTTTAATTGCTAAAAAATAACTCCAATTTTAAAATTACACCTAGAATCTAACACTGTTGTTGAATATTATGATTAGGATATACCAGTAATTCACAGTATCTTTGCATTTTTAAATACTATTATTTATTTTAGTACAGTTACGGCTTTTACTAGTAAAGAAGTCTAAATTTGAGTTCCATCTATGGCTCATGAACAGAATAGTAAGTGATAAGAGAATCACAATCCAGCATTTGGTTTATGCTGTTGGTTAATAGTAACAGCAAATGCAGTCTAGCCCTCTATAAATACTTCCTGTTTCTGTAACATTTATTGTGTAAATTGTTGTCATGTTCTGGCTAGTTATCCTAATGTACCAAAGATTATGCTAAGTGCTTATATGAACCTTTGATTTGGGAAGAATGCAGTGTCTACATCACCACTCCAGGTTTTTTTTGCATATACAAATATATTAGATATATCAGGGCAGCAATCCCTATAATTTTTGACAGTTGGCTTGCCTGGCTAGGCATGATAGGAATTGTAGTTCAGAAACACTAAAGAACCCTTAATCCAAGAATTAGAGGTTCATCTGCATATTCCTTCTGTATCCTGGGAAGACAGTAGAAAGATCTGCTAATGGCAAAGGAATTGGACTTCATCTTACCAGCTCAAGCCAACAGCACACATGCCTCTGATGGCACACAAACTTAACAAATGCGCTTGCATTTATTCTTTGGGGATTTTTTCCTCCAGAGAATATAGGAGAGATCATGGCCAAAGATGGGATTCTGGTACTCAGCTGCAACATATGTGTGCAAGATCTGCCTTTTTTTCCTAAAGGCAAAACTGATTTCATTTGTATAAAATGTTTGTGGAAATTATGAAAGCAGAGATCAGAGAACTGGAGGTCATAGCGTTATGCCTATAGCTCATTCATCAAGATGAAGACTTCCTAAACAGTAGCGTGGATACCATTACTCAACACAAACAGGAGAAAAATGTAAAGTTTACAACTTCGCCCAAGCGTGGGAATAAAGAAGCTGGCAACAGGTCACAGTCAGAAGCAAAATGATTACAAAGCAGACTATTGTTCTAGATCTTGGCAATCTCTAGCTTCAGAGGAAGCTTCTACAGACATGAGTAAGCTACAAAAAGCCCTCATAGTTAAATTTGTCATCTGATCCAAGTGGAGGTGATCTATTACTGGTCATCAAGAAGAAGAAAACATAGTGATTATAAACAGGATGTTTGTGAGAGGCACAGTAGTTCCCATTTATTATTCATATTGTTCATCTCAGTGGTGAAATCTAAAATTTGTTACTACTGGTTCTGTGGGCGTGGCTTGATGGGGGGGTTAATGTGACTGGGTGGGCATGGCTAATTTTATTTTTTTTACTTTTAAAACCATTTTTTCTACAACCTCTTCGGCTGAGTTGCCTGATCAGCAGAGGCTTTTCTCTACCAATCAGGCAACTCAGCTGGGATCGTCAGAGGCATTTAAAAGAAAAAAAAGGGTTTTTTTCTTTTAAAAGCCTTTGACGATCCCAGCTGAGCTACACGATCATCAGAGGCTTTTTTTTTTTACTTTTAAAAGCATTTTTTTGGCCGAAGAGGTTGTAGAAAAAATGCTTTTAAAAGTAAAAAAAAAAGCCTCTGATGATTGTGTGGCTCAGCTGGGCATGGGGGGAGCAGGGATTTTTGCTACCGGTTCTCCGAACCACCCGCCTCCATCGCTACTGGATTGGGTGATCCGGTCCAAACCGGGAGCATTTCACCCCTGGTTCATCCTCATATGTATGCAATCTCCCAAGTCTAAGATATGGTATGGTAGGACTGATAAGTCTTGTTGGATCTACTGATCAGAGACTTGTCCCACTAATCTTGTGGGCATAAATAATATTGCAAAGAATGACTTCCAGTAGGCTCAGAGTTACCACATGGCATTGGGAAAGGGGGTGATGGTTTGGAGACCTAAGTGCAGTGGTGGATTTCAACTTTTTTTACTACTGGTTCTGTGGGTGTGGCTTGGTGGGCGTGGCAGGAGGATACTGTAAAATCTCCATTCCCTCCCCACTCCAGGGGAAGGTTACTGCAAAATCCCCATTTCCTCCTGATCAGCTGGGACTCCAGAGGCAGAAAATAGATGGGGGCGGGGCCAGTCAAAATTTTTATTACCGGCTCTCCGAACTACTCAAAATTTCCGCTACCGGTTCTCCAGAACTGGTTAGAACCTGCTGAAACCCATCTCTGCCTAAGTGGTGTTCCTGAGAATACTTCCCATTGAAGGCAAAAGAAAGGAAAAACATTAAGTGAACTCTTGGTTGCAATGTTAGTGCAGTCGAGAGGCTTGAGGTTCAAAGAATGGTGCAAACTTCAGGAAGGAAAAAAAAACTGCTTTGCATTATGTTATTCTTTTTACTTAAGAAGGGAAAGTATATTTCTGGATGATGACTAGCTAACCTCATAAGGGCTTTAAACTAGAATGCAAAGGAATGGGACCAATGAATTGTCAAGTAGTAGATTGAATACAGAAGCAAAACAAATTGCTAGATAGAGACAAAGGAGATGATGGCAAAGAAAATGGGTTGGACTTTCTGGATACAAAAAGTTAAACCCAATTTCTTAAATGTTTATACACAAAGCATGGTTGACAAACATCTTGTTTGTCTCTGCACTAATGCTCTGTGCATTAGTGCAGAGACATTTAAATTAGGTGTCATTCATTAGGCACTGAAAAATGGTGGGATGAATCTACCAGTGTCACATTGGACTTGATGGCTGCAGTTGGTTTTAGAGGAACAGACAACACACAAAAAAAAGGTGGAGTACCATTCTGTATTTTAATGATCTTCTGATGGTAATAATATGATTGTTGAAAAGCTCAAAGTAAAAGAGCAAGCTAATAGAAGGGGTATCTTGCTAGGAAGATGCTGTAGATCACCAAAACAGTCCAAAGGAATGGATGAAGGTTTATTAAAACAGATTAACCAAAGCTTCAAAAAAAGTCATGAAGTGGCTGTGATGGAAGATTTTAGCAATCCGTTGGAAAACTAATTCTGCCAAACACAAAATGCCATATAGTGTTAACTAGTGTTGGAGATAATTTTTTCTTTTAAAAAGTTGAGTTGGCCACTGAGTGATCTACCTTGGATTTGGTCCTAATTGGCAGGCAGGGATTGAATACACTGAATTGATGGGAAGTGTATGGTGACCACACCTGCTTTTGATTTTAGCAAAAAGGTTTGTTAAAAATTACAAGTTTTAGAAAGGTTGATTTTATAAATGAAAAGAAATAGCATGGGAAGAACATCTGAAATGCAAAATTACCATCACTGTCTGGGTTTCTTTTAAAAGAAATTAAGGATACTGCAGCCTCAAACAAGAAAAGGAGGTAGGAGATACAGTATCTAAAGCAGTGGGTCTCAACCTTCCTAATGCCGCGACCCTTTAATACAGTTCCTCATGTTGTGGTGACCCCCAACCATAAAATTATTCCTAAAACCATTGAAAATATGTGTTTTCGGATGGTCTTAGGCGACCCCTGTGAAAGGGTCATTCGACCTCCAAAGGGGTCCCGACCCACAGGTTGAGAACCACTGATCTAAAGGACCCAATGTGTTTGAATAGGCAGTTTGTGAGTGAAGCGTGCTTCTTTAGAAGGAAGGACTAAAACTCAAACAATTGTGTAAGCTTTGGCTCAGAAGTTCAGGAAGTACACAAAGGCAAAGGTGGAAAATTAGCTAAACTTGGCAAGAGAGATGAAATCCAACAAGAAAGCTTTTTAAAAATACATTCATAGCAAAAAGAAAAAGAAAAAAAAAAGGCAAAGGAAGTGTTTTCTCCAAGTGAATTCTTAATGATGAGGGGGTGGGGGGGAAAGCAGGGAAATTTTGCTTCAATCTTTATATCTAAAAAAAATGTTATTTTACTAGCATACATTGGGAAGGAACAGGAAAGGGTGCAGGACGGTAGGGATAAAATAAAGAAGCATTTGGCTAATTTGAATGCCTTCAAGGTCCTAGGATGAAATATACCCAAGAATACTGCTGAGGAACTATTGTCTTTGATAGGTGGGAAGATACCAAATGACTGGGGAAGAAAAAAAAATGAATTTCCCCTTTTCAAGAAAAACAGGATCCCAGTAATTATTCAACAGTGAACTGGACGTTAATCTCTGGAGTGATGATTGAACAAGTAGCCCATTTGTAAGCTTGAAGATTGCTGTGATTGCCAAGAGTCGCCATAGCTTTGTCAAAAACAGGTAATCCGAGACAAATCTCATCTTCTTTGACAAGATGCCCTAATAGACAGCTGAAAGAACTTGGGATATTTAGTCTGGAGAAAAGAAGAAACAAGAACCAAAAATAATGGACATAAATTGCAATGGCCTAAAAGTTCATTTAAATATAGCAAAAACCTCACTGGAAGATCTGTATGATACTGGACCAACCTATACAGTTGCTGCACTTGCCCTCTGGAATGACGTGTTTCGTTCCTCCGTTACAAGCCCCCTCCCCTCCCCAGATCCATGTGGCTTGTTTGTTTAGGAAATTTTTACGGGTGTTTTTCCAGCCGTATTGACAGACTGACAGTGGAAAGCCCTTCTTCGGGGTTGGTTTATTGTTATTGGTTTATTGATGGATTGTGTCTGTGATTGATTGATGAAACTATGTGGTCAGTAAGAGCTTGATGACACATAAGGGTGTGTGCGTATGTATGTGTAAAAGTTGTAGGCCGCCCAGAGATGTTAATGAGTCGGGCGGCTTCAGGTTTGACAAAATAAAGATCTACCTATAGAGATTGTGGATTCAGTTCTCCATTCCTTGAAAAAGAAGGATAAGGAAACTTCATTTCTGAATTCACCATGTAAGTTTTGTTTAAAAAAAAATATTTGGGGGGGTCTTGCTTGTTACTATGACATGTTTTTAATTCTCTTTATACACAGTCTTAAAAATAAATCAGTAAATGAATAGTTTTCCTGTACATTGCAGACAGCTGAACTAGATGATCCTTCCAGCTCTACCATTCTGTTATCTGTTATGTGTCTATACAGTGTGTTTATCAGCTTCAGACTAGTATAGCTGAGTGTCTGCATTTAATCCCCCCTTAGAAGAGCAGCGCATTCTGTTCCATCTGATCTGCTGCAGCCTGAATTGTAGATCAGATTGAGAAATTGAAAAATCATAAGCAGAAGATCATGGCAAACTTAGTATATTCATGAAGACATCAGGGATTGAGCATGTCTTTTTTTGTTGTCTTCACTTAAATTCTATTTTCAGTGGAGGTTACTCTTGGGGAAATTAGTATGCACATAGGCCTGTTAGATCGATCAAATTAAATACTTTAAAATACTTTTTGATGTTTTAAACTGATGCAAACAGTCATTTTTGAAGTAGCTGAGATTTTAAAAATGTTTTCTGTTTTAGCATAAGTATTTATTAAAAAACCAGCCAGTAGGCATCCTTTTATAAGAATCGTCTCCTCTCTTCCTTCACACTGGATCCCGAAAAGGCTATAAAAGATTGTACTGCAATACAATTTATGTAATCTTATTTTAGGAAGGATATTTTAAAAGTTCTGTGGTTTTTCATAAAGACCTTTAATGCTTTCCCATAAGACTCATTGAAGAGGTTGCGTAATTACGACAGTTTGCGCAAAGGAAGAATAGTTGCTGAAAAAGAATGGCTTACTAGGGTGTAACTGCTGATGATTGGACTTGATAAGTGTGCGTTCCTCATTCCACAGTCAATATTTTCTCAATGACAGGACTGTTCTTGTATCCCAGCACATAGCTTGTTCTACCTACTTGGAAAATAGCATTAGCATAAGCCCTCTTGGAGGGACGCGGTGGCTCAGTGGCTAAGATGCTGAGCTTGTTGATCAGAAGGTTGGCGGTTCAGCGGTTCGAATCCCTAGCGCTGCATAATGGAGTGAGCTCCTGTTACTTGTCCCAGCTTCTGCCAACCTAGCAGTTCGAAAGCACGTAAAAAATGCAGGTAGAAAAATAGGGACCAGTTTGGTGGGAAGGTAACAGCGCTCCGTGCGCCTTTGGCGTTTAGTCATGCTGGCCACATGATCATAGAGACGTCATCAGACAGCGCTGGCTCTTTGGCTTAGAAACGGAGATGAGCACCGCCCCCTAGATTCGGGAAACGACTAGCACGTATGTGTGGGGGAACCTTTACCTTTACCTAAGCCCTCTTGAAATCAGCATATGACAACTGACACACATCTGGTGGACTGAGAAAATCAGTCCAAATAATTTTTGTAAAAGGGTGTTTATGCACTCCTTTTTCTGCCATCAGATTTTATAGAAGAAGAAAAAAAGAAAGGCACTCTTGAGTGGAGCTTTGATGCCAAGTGACCTCATGGGCATGTCTATGTTATTTCTCTGGGCAACAATACAGATGTGGTTTGCCATTGTTTTCTTCCAGGAGAGTTTTTCAGTTTTGGAGGCTGTTTCCTAGTATTTTCCTATCAAAATGGCCTTTCAAAAATTCCTAAATAGATTTTTTTGCGCATGAATAGAAGTGGGGACGGGACATAAGATATAATATAATGTACAATGCATTGAGGAGAGGCCATAGCTCAATGCCATGCAGCAGATTCCTGGAAAAATCCCATTAAATGGGATTTTTAATGGGAAAAATCCCATTAAAAAGTCAGGGAGAAGGGAGAAGTTGCTACTGCAACTGAGACTAGCAGTGATAGGACTGGGCTAGATCGATTTTCATCAACCTCATGCCCTTGAAGTGTGTTGGGACAATTTTTGGAATTTTTGTAATAAAAAGCATGCAGGCAAAGGAATGTTGAAGTTCCAATGCGTTTGGAGGCTATCAGATTGTGGAAAGCTGAGGTAGGCGGACAAGTAGTCTGACCTGCTTGGCAACTACTTTTTATAACCATAGTTTGTTGAGATGACCCAGCCTTCTTCAGCTTGGTGTTCATCACTGTATCATTACGAACAACAAAAATAATGATTCCTTCCATCCCAATCAAGAGAAATAAGAAAGTACTAATAATGTAAAGCTTCCCATCTGCATTTGAATAATAAATCAAGATATTTGCGTGGTCCTTTTTTTCTGCCTACAGCATCACTGTTCAATGTCACACAACAACATAACCAACAAAAAATTTGATTTCCCACCTCCCATTTTTACTTTGGCAGATAGACGGATGCTTCAGAGGATGGGACTTATAGATGCCACAGGCCAACTTCTGGTTGTGAATTCATTTTGTCAGTATTTATTTGTACCAGACTTTCTCCTCCTGGTACCTTTCGAACACTTTAGCTGTTGGAAATTCTGAAACTTGTAGTTTTTGGGAAACTACAGTTTGATTTCTGAAATCAAATGAATGGAATTTTTGTCCATTGATTGGACTGGAACCATAATTATTTATTTGTTTGTTTGCTTGTTTATATCCACCTTTATTATTTCTTACAAATAACTCAAGGCAGCGAACATACCCAGCATACCTTACTTTTCCTATTTTCCCCACAACAACAACCCTTTTTCTTTGGACAAAAAAATGCTTTTAAAAGTAAAAAAAAAAAAAAAGCCTCTGATGATCACGCGGCTCAGCTGGGATCGTCAGAGCCTTTTAAAAGCATTTTTTCTACAACCTCTTCGGCGGAAGAGGTTGTAAAAAAATGCTTTTAAAAGGCTTTGACGATCCCAGCTGAGTTGCCTGATTGTCAGAGCCTTCGATAGAAAAAATGCTTTTTAAAAGGCTCTGACGATCCCAGCTGAGTTGCCTGATTGTCAGAGCCTTCGATAGAAAAAAATGCTTTTTAAAAGGCTCTGACGATCCCAGCTGAGTTGCCTGATCGTCAGAGCCTTTTAAAACCATTTTTTTACAACCTCTTCCGCTGAAGAGGTTGTAGAAAAAATGCTTTTAAAAGTTTAAAAAAAAAAAAAAAGTTGGCCACGCCCACCCTTTGCTTCTGACAAGCAAAGTCAACGGGGAAGGCAGATTCACTTAACTATGGCAAGAAAGGTCATAAAATGGGGCAAAACCCACTTAACAAATGTCTCACTTAGCAACATAAATTTTGGGCTCAATTGTGGTCATAAGTCCTGTAATGTACAATGTATTTGTGAAGTATATCAGATTGGGCAAAGTTGAACAACACCACTGCTGCTACTGTACTAAGCTTAGAATGTTAGGACGAGAAAATAAGGTCATTTTAGGGCATTTCCTGCAGTATCCAGTTTACAACGGGCTTCAAGGTTAGGTAGTACTATACATAGGGAATTATATCTTTGACTTCGGGTAGCAATAGGACTTTCCCATAACTAGTCTTTGAGGAAGGAAGAGAATAGCTTACAAGCTTGCTGCTGGATAACATACATGCAGTAATAGGATATACCTCATGGGCTTAGACAAAGACTCACAACTATTTTCTGGGAGTTGGGGTATACATGTTTTTTTGGTATTACCAGGTCTAACAGAAGCAGAGCCAAAGCCCTATATCTCATCAGCATCTTCAAACGTGTTCTTGTGAGAGCAGTATTTTGAATTAATGATACTGAATTGCCTTGAATATCCTTATGCCTAAAATACAATAATGTTAATACTATAAGTAAACGGACTATGATGGGAGTTATTATTTTTGAGACTCGGGCTTTCGACTATTTGTGTTTTGCACTGCAATAATACTGTGATTGCCAATGTTTGAGCTAGTCTTTACTCATAATCAAACAGTTCTTCAAAGGACTCTGGGATGGAATCGTATTTCTTTTTAGTCAGCAAAGCTAAATATTCTATCCAAAATTCCTTACCTAATGTGGCTGTCCCTTCATGAACCTTTTAAGCTCACTGTCATACGCATCACACAGACTTCCTCAAGTTTCTTATTTCAAGTTTAGAGGAACGTTCTCTAATCTGGCAAACTTTCCTGATTTTTTCTTTTCTTCTAGAACTAAATCATGGCTTTTCGGAAGGCAGTGAAAGGAACTATCCTCATAGGGGGAGGAGCCGTTGCAACAGTCTTTGCCCTCTCACAACTTTCTCAATATAGAAAAAAGGTAAGTAAATTGGTTTAATACTTGTAAATTTCATGCAAATATGTTATATATATATATATATTGCATGAATACTATAATGATGGGTTGGCGCTGTATTAGGTTATGCAGATTGGAAGAGGCTTCAACTGAAAATACTGGCTGTATATTATTTTATGGTTGCACCAATGAAAAGTTCCTTCATTTCAGTTTTTGTAACATTTTACATCATGCTCTTTGTAGGAATTAGATTAAAACGTATACAAGCAGCATATCAAATGTAATTTAAAACTTTTAATGTTGTTGAAACCAGTAATTAATAATAATGGAGGGTATTGTTGTATTTGTATAATAAGATGAAATCCAATTGTTTAATTGACAAAATAGAATTAATATGAAGCTCTCTTTGAATATTTAATAATTTGCCTCTTGCAACCTAGCAGTTCGAAAGCATGCAAATGCAGGTAGATAAATAGGTATCACTTTGGTGGGAAGGTTCCATGTGCCTTAGTGTATAGTCATACCAGTTCAAGGATATGTGTGTGCATCGTGACTATAATTAATAATTGCTGTATGACTAAACCATATTTTTTGGACTATAAGATGCTCTGAACTATAAGGCGCACCTAGCTTTAGGGGAGGAAAACAAGAAAAAAAATCTGCTTCTGCCTCCCAGCATCCATCCGGTATTCATCTATCCCGTTTGCTGCTGCCGCCCATTTGCTGCTGCCGCTGCCTGTTCACTGCCATGGCCCATTCTAGAACAGCTAATCGGTGCCGCACCAATCCCCCTCCCCCCCGCTGCAATATTTGGTGTATAAGATGCACAGATATTTCCACTTACTTTTTGGGGGGTGGGGGAAATGTGCGTCTTATACTCCGAAAAATACGATGATTAATAATTGTTGTGTTGAGATGACATCTTCCACATTGGATGAAAAGAAAGGAAATTAAAAGCTTCTTGTTCCCTTTAGGTTCTCCACAGTTTATGATTCAGATTAGAGAGTGAAAGTTAAGGAATAGAGCTTTATAGTCATAAAAAAAAACTATCGGTAGCTGTAGCTGTATTTGGCATTTTAACTGAATGTAGATGAGAATACTATTGACCAGTTTAAGCACAGAGAGCCAGTTTGGTATGGGAATTAAGACACCAGTCTAGAAACCTGGAGATTTTAAAAACAGGTATGTGGCCCTGGGCCATTCTCTCTCTCAGCTCTTGGAAGAAGAAGATAAGAGCAAACCACTTGTGAGATCTTACTAAAAAAAATACTGCAGGGACTTATATCCAGGCAGTCACTAGGAGAATCAGTTCTGACTTGAAGGTCTGCATGAGCGTGCATACACACATACAGAAGCTTAAGTATAGGGAATGCTGTGAAGATACTAATTTTCCTAAAGTTGAATATACAAGGAATTTGATACAGCCCGTAATATTTGTCTTCCGAGTCTTCACATAGAGTTGAAAAATATGACTAAAGGAGCATAGTAGTATGCAGTAGTAACTCCCCCCCCCCGACACACACACACACAATGTTTCAGTTGTAAATCTGAGACTATTGAGTTTCCTAATAATTAACAGTGAAAATCTATACGGTATTCTGTGAAACCATGGTGTTTCTAGAGAAAGTAAAAACGGTAAGAGAATGGACATTGGTCCTACCTGAACATCCTTTCTCGGGGTGTTGTGGCATCGGGTTGCTACAGTTGGATCTGCCTAGAGAGTCTAGAAAACTAGAGTCATAATTTTTCACCCATGCCCATTGCTCCCTTCCTCTCAGGCCCAGTTTCGGCAAAGGCAGAGCTGAAGAGAAATCACCATTTGGAAGAAAAACTCTGTCAAATTTAGAAGAGGGTCATCTCCAGGACCTCAAGCAGAAGGGAGGGGCTGGCCAATGCCACAACACCCCAAGAAAGGACGTTCAGATAGGACCAACGTCCATTCTCCAGTGTGGCTGTGGCATTGGCCAGACATGGGACATACCAAAGCTTGGCAGTCCTAAGGGCGGGAAACAGAAGGGCCTGGAGTGACCCTGGCTTGGTGTATCTGTTGCAGGACCCTCCTCCCAAAGGATACCTCCGCTGATGCGAAGATGTCCAGCTTATAATGTCTGATGAAAGATAGTGCAGGTGGCCGCCCTGCAGATCTCCTCAAGGGAGGCCTGTGTAGACCAGGCTGCGGTGGTAGCCGCACTCCTGGTGGAGTGGGCTGTGATGCGCCTGGGAACTGGAATCACTTGGGCCTGATAGGCTGAAGTAATACACGCCCTGATCCAGCGACCAATGGTCGAGGAGGACACCTTTGACCCTAGTGAGATTGGTTGGAACGAGACAAATAAGGCCTTGGATTGCCTGGTTGGAGCTGTCCTTTTAATATAGCTCCTGAGGGCTCTCCTGACATCTAGGGTATGCCACTTATGTTCGAGAACGTGTGATGATCATGGACAGAAATTTGGGAGAACTACCTCCTGGGCCCTGTGAAACCAGGAGTTGATTTTGGGAATGAAGGACGGGTCAAGCCTCAGAACTACCTGTGAAGTTTCCGATAGATGCCATAATTAATTAATTAAAGCTTTCAAGTTGCCACTACCTTCTCCGGATGAAATACGCAAAGATCTTCTCTGATTGATAGTACTGCCATCTCGGAGATACGCCGAGCTGACGTAAGGTTGCCTTCTACCAAGAAGGCAATCTTAATGGTGAGGTCCCTGAGGCTGGTGGTCCTGAGGGGCTTGAAGGGAGGTTCAGTAAGGGCCCTGAGGACTTTGGGCAAATCCCAGGTGGGATATCTATGAATAGTCAGGGGCCGCAAGTTACTGGCTCCCCTTAGAAATCTACGGATAACCGGGTGGCGTGTTAAGGGCACCCCCGCGTTATCTGACAATACTGTGGAGATGGCCGCTACATGCCTCCAGATGGTACTGTGAGCCAATCCCTGGTCCAGGCTGTCTTGTTGAAACTCAAGCACCTGTGGAACAGAAGCTGAGAGAAGGACAACGCAACGTGTGGCACACCATTTGGAGAAGGAGGCCCAGGTAACATTGTAAATACGGACCGTGGATTGTTGTCTGGCCGCCTGAATGGTATGAATGACCCTGTCGGAGTAATTGTCTCGCCTCAGAAGGACCCCTCAAGTGCCAGGCGGTCAGTTGGAGCCACTGAGGCTCCGGATGGAGCAGGACCCCCTGGTGGAGGGAAATCCTGTCTGGGGGGATTCTCCAGGGTCTCGATATGGAGAAGCTGACAAGGTTTGCGAACCAGAGATGACGAGGCCAATGAGGAGCCATTAATATCAGCTCTGCCTTGTCCGAAATGACTTTCTGAACCACTGCTGATATCAGGGGTAGCGAGGGGAAGAGGAGGAGAGAGACAGGGGGGCCACGTGCATCGAAGAGCGTTGGACCCCTCCACTCCCTGAAGAGCACTGGACCCCTCCACTCCCCTCCCCCTCCTAACCTTGAGAAATAGCGAGGGAGTTGATTGTTTAGGCACGACGTGAACAGGTCTGTGGATGGTGTTCCGAACCTGTTGCAAATTTCCAGAAAAATGTCTGGGTGGAGTTGCCATTCGGCGTTGTCCACTGTTGTCCTACTCAGATAGTCTGCCTGAGCGTTTGATGTCCCTGCAATGTGCTCCACTTGGAGGGAGAGGATGTTTTTCTCGGCCCACCTGTCCAGTCAAAAGGACTGCTCCATGAGTTGTCTGGAGTGGGTTCTCCCCTGGCGGTTGACGTGCTTTTGCAGCAACATTGTCTGTCAAGACAAGCACATGATGATCCCGCAGGGCTAATTGAAAGTGCTGGAGGGCCAGACGAATCGCCTTCAACTCCAACCAGTTGATTGGGTTGGCGAGATCCTGTGGTGACCAGCAACCCTGCACCACCTGGGAGTTGAAGTGAGCCCCCCAGCTGAACAAGCTGGTGTCCGTCGTAAGAGTGAGTCTCTGGGGTTCCCTGAAGGAACTCCCTCTGTCTAGTGCTGGTGAAATCCATGAATTTAGGGACCTTCTGACTGGCAATGGAACTCTGACCATGGTCAAGGTGTGAGAGGTTCGCACTAGTTGGAATGGGAACAAAAAGCACTGAAGGTGCCGTGCATGAAGTCTCGCCGAGGGGACTATCTGCATGCATGATACCATCTTGCCCAACAATTTGGACAAGGTGGCTAAGGGAACCTTGGGGTTCTTGAGAATGTGAGAAGTCAATTCCCTAATGTTCATCCTCCGCTCCAGGGAGAGGAATACATCTCCTGTCGCGGAGTCGATGATGGTGCCCAGATGAATAATCCTGGTGACTGGGACCAGGTGGCTTTTCTTGTAGTTGACTAAGAACCCGTGGTCGAGTAGAGTTTGAATGGTGAGATCGAGATCCTTCTGAGTTTTGTCGAAGGATGGGGCTTGGACTAAGATGTCATCCAGGTATGCCTGTAACTTTACCAGCTTCTGCCGCAGGTGAGCGGATATGTGGCTAAGATTTTTGTGAAACATCTGGGGGCTGAGGCCAGGCCGAATGGCATGGCCTTGTATTGGAGGTGCCTGTCCACGTAGCAGAATCTCAAGTATTTGCAATGGTTCGGCAGGATGGGATTATGGAGATAGTCCTCCATGAGGTCTATCGAGACCAGAAAATCCCCGGGACGAATCCCCTGCAGTATGGATGCTAGGGAACTCATTTCGAATCTCCGATAGACAAGGTGGGTATTGAGGTTTTTAAAGTCTAGAATTGCTCTCCATCCCCCCCCCAAGCGCTTCAGTACTATGAACAGAATTGAATAGTAGCCCTGTCTCCACTGGCTGTCTGGAACCAGTTCTATGACCTGAATTTCGAGGAGGTGTTGAATGGCCTGTTCCATGAGCCTTTGTTTGGTGTTGTTGTAGGACACCGGGCATAATATGAAGCGGTTCGGGGGAGTGGAGAGAAACTCCAGGAGAAGTCTGAATTTGATCGAATTTAGGACCCAGTTGTCCGATGTTGCGTGTACCCGCCTATCTGTGAAGAGGGCCAATCTGCCTCCTATGGGTGGATTGGGCGGCAGCCTCTGGCCTGGCGGTAGCTGGAGCCTTGAAAGGGACGTTTGGACTGGGAGAATTGCTGGGACCTGTCATGCAAGGACTGACGATCTGATTGGCGGGTCTGTCCTTGTGAGTAATATGGTTGGGAAGGGCCCCCTTGGGTGTAACCATGAAAGGACTGCTTCCTGTAAGGGGTAGTGGATCTCCTGTCAGCCCATCTTGTTGATGAAGGCAAAATTTGTCCTTGGTTTCGATGAGCGGATCCAACGCCTCACCTAATAGTTTAGACCCCATATAAGGCGCTGCTGCCAACTGCCATTTGGCCCATAATTCCGCTGGCCACTGGCGAAGCCACAATAATCTTTGTGATGACACAAAGCCAGTGCCCTCGATGCATATTTATCAGCGTTTAACAATGTATCGGCAGAAAACTGGGTTGTGGCGATGATTTTGTGGAGGTCTTGGTGAAGCCGGGCCTCAGTAGGAGGTATCCTGGATTGCAGCTGCTGGAGTCCCAGAATGTATGTTCAGTTTAAGAAGGAAGTGGAGGAAGCCGCCTGGATTGCCCATGCAGCGGCCTGGTGGTTCTTTTTAAACAAGAGATCGAATTTCTTGTCCTCAGGTCGAAGACCTTCAGACGTATCCCCCGCAAGTTAAAACGAGGAAGAAGAAAGAGTCGCAACGGGGCTGTCTATGGTGGGAACCTGTTATAGCTGAGTGAACTTGGGCGCTATGGTATAATATTTCTTATCAGACCCATTAGGTGTGGGGATAGCTGCTGGGCTCAACCACTGCTTTTGGACAACATCCATGAACAATTTGGGGGGGGGGGGGCGGAATGAAAAGTTGTTCCGGTATTGGTTCTGAGAAAAGACCTGGTTCTGTCCCTGTTGGGATTCCTGTGGTTCCCTGGAGACATCATCCTCCTTCAAGGAGGCCGTGGTTCATGCCTTGTGCAATAAGGACTTGAACCGGTTTGGGGGGAAAAGCCCCGTGAAGGCACGGGAGTCAGGACAGACGCCTTCATCCTCCGAAAAATCGGCGTGAGTATCCCCTTCAAGAGCAAAATCCTCACTAACCTTGGAAGCAGTAGGTGAATGCTGTTGAGGGCTTGTCGGGCATGCAGATGGGGTGACACGACCCTGTGAGAATGATTCAGAAACTACAGATTCAGAATGGTGCTCTTGAAAGGCTGCCGTATGCGCTTGGCAATGGCATGGTCAATAAGCAATTGGATGCTTTCAGGTAGACATTTTAAAGGGTCTAAACTAGGCCTGAGGCTGATGTGCTTGGTTGATTGATCAAGGCAATTTCGTCTCCAAGGTCTGCAGTTACTTCAGGTGCTAACAGACAATCAAAGGGAGTGGGGCCTTGCTCACCACTATCCAGCAGGGCTGGATGTGTGGAGGACTCTCCTGCACCTTCTGAAGACCAGGACTGTGTCGAAGGAGACAAGGCGCGGCTCTGAGGCTGATGGGGACAGCAGACTCACTGTGATGGGGTGTTGAGGCCTGTAGCAGGGCAGCCTTGGAGATTTACTTTTCCAAGGCTTTTTGTCTCCGTTCAAGATCTTTGAGTTCTGCTTTGGAAGGTTGTTTACTCCTAGTCCCCTTGTTAGATTTGCTGGAGGCCTTTCTACCCCTGGAAGCCCCAGCCACCTCTCTGTTTAAGGATTGATCCGCCATTTAAAGAAAGCAATGTACTCACTGCGTCAAAATGGCGTCCGGTTGTAGTACAGGCCTCAAACGTACCTCGTGGCAATCAAGTGGTGGCGGCTTTGCCGGAAAAACCGGGCTAGCCAGCACACTCGCAAGCAGGAATACCTTTGCTTCAAGGGGCGGCTTGCCGAGGTCAGACATAGGACATGCCATCACCCAGCACCAATGGCCGTAGGTTGTAGCGAGGCTAGACCAGTTGGCCGCTTGCATTGGCTTCTGGAGGGAGGACGCTCCATGGATGCTCCGCTGCCACCAACCAGGCCCAGGGACGCGATGGTCGCTGTTGCTGGAGGCCGAGGCTTTAACCTCTCGTTGGTGGTGAAGTGGCAAAAAAAAGGCTGGGTGATGCTCCGTGGCACTTCAGAAGGCCCTGTGGTGTTCCGCGGCACTTCAAAGAGCAGCGCTATAACTGACTGGCGCTGTAGGCAGCTGTGGAAGAAAAGCAAGACTCCAGAGCTGCTAGCCGGAGGTGTTGCCTTAGATCGGTGGTGGTAGGGAGCAGGAGCTGCCAATGTCTTGTTGGTGGTGTAGCTGCCTGAAAACGCCTGCCTTGGGCGAGACAGCCGTGGCAAAGCTGCTCAGAGGTGGCTAGTAAAATGGCGCCCATTTGCAGGCCAGTAGACCGGTGTGTTCTGAGCTATTGTAATGCTAGTTTCCTAGCAAGAAGACCAGTGCGCTCTGAAAAGAAGCAATAGACCGGTGCGCTCTAAAAAGAAGTAGTAGATCGGTACGCTCTGAAAAGAAGCAGTAGACTGGTGTGCTGTAAACAAGCTTGAAAAATTTGAAGCCAAAAAACTGATTTTCAATGGCATCTGAACAGACATGGGCTGAAATAGCCGAATCTTCCCAGAGATGTTTCTCTCAGGCCGACTGAGTCGAAACAAAGCCTGAGAGGAAGGGAGCAAGGGGTGTGGCTGAAAAACTATGCAGATCCAACTGTAATAACCCATGTCTGGCCGATGCCACAACCACACTGGAGAAGAGAAATTCTATTTTTCCTTTATTCTGACTTTTCCACCACTTGTGTAGTTTCCCTTGTAGCTGTTGTCTGCTCATACCCAACAGATGATACCAAGTGGAAGGATTGTTGCACAAGAAGATGACTGTTTGTCCTGTTGACAAATCTAATTGTGGGGTCAGAATTACCTTTTTTATTATGCCTGTCAGTCATGTAGAGGATGTGGTAAATGTAGCAAGAGAGAAGGAGGCCCAAGGAGGCTTTAATTGGCTCTGTTATTTTTTTTAAGCAAGCCTTTTCAACACTCACCTGTGCTAAGAGAAGATCTGAGCCAATTAACATTTGGGCCAGTTGTATATTCCGTCTTCTAGAAACATCTCATTTACTCTACAACTAGTAGGCTTTCAGCAGCAAGCTGTTCTGTCTGCATTTTTAGGAAGTCATTGGTTAGCCTTTGCCAAAGCAGCCTTGAAGACAGGAAAATGAAGTTTTCCTAAAACTTCTGTTATATTTTTAAGTGAAAAACTTGGGATAAGAGCCTTATGCCGGTGCTTAGTCTGATCATGCAAAGGCTTAAAACAGGGAGAGGATTTGCAGAACAGAACAGAATAACAGAGTTGGAAGGGGCCTTGGAAGTCTTCTAATCCAACCCCCTGCTCAGGCAGAAAACCTATACCCATGATGGCGAACCTATGGCATGCATGCCACAGGTGGCACGCGTAGCCATATCAGTGGGCACGGCAGCTCAGCTCCGGCCGCATGAGTGTGCCGGCCAGCTGATTTTCAGGCCTTCTGGGCCCACCAGAATTAGGGAAACAGGCTGCTTCCTGCCTCCAGAGGGCGTGGGGGGGGGGCTGGGGAAGGCCTGTTTTTCTGTCTCACCTGGCTCCAGATCCTCTCTATGAGTCTGGGGAGGGCGAAAACGGCCTTCCCCACCCCCTCAGAGGCCCTCCAGAGGCCAGAAACAGCCTGTTTCTCAACTTCTGGTTGGACAGGAAGTGACATTTTTTGCTGTCCCCAGCCTCCAGAGCTTCTCTGCATTCTTTCTAGAGTCTCAACATCTTTTTTACATTGTGGCAACCAAAATGGGATGCAGTAATTCCAAGTGTGGTCTTACCAAGGCATTATAAAGTGGTATTAACACTTCACATGATCTTGAGTCTATTCCTCTGTTAATGCAGCCTAGAACTGTGTTGGCTTTTTTGGCAGCTGCAGCACACTACTGGCTCATATATCATTGGCCAGTATTTAGGCATTTAACAAACTTGTTTAAGTCATCTTTATCCACATTTGCTTAATCCTTGGCTCTCACATAGTGAAAAGAATAATCTGAGTAGCATTTGTTTAAACAGGCATACAATAGTACATCTTATCAGATTTTCAATTCCATTTTCAAATGAACATGAGTTTTTGTTCTTTCTAAAATATTTTTACTTTTAGATTATTTTTAGTATTGACCTTCATAATTACTTTCATATGCTGAAATTCAGCATAGAGATTGATTTTAAAAAGTAATGTAAACATTCTGTGTTTGTTTTGCTGCTGTGTATATAACAGCAACAACACTCAGACAATAATAGAAGATTTAGGGTGTGGACTTGACCCACTTAGCAGAAATATGCCTGTGCTTTCTTGGGCTGACTTCTGAATAAACATGTGATTGCCTAGTTAAGAATTTATTTTACTTTTTTCAGAGTTTGTTTCAAAGTAAAATATGAACTTATAGTGAATCATAGAAATTAATAACACATAGAAATACATTGGATACGTATAAGTCAGTTTTACTTTTGCATGCATCTTCTCGAAATAAAATGTGTTCTGTGATCACACACGTGATGAAACACTGAATTTTGCAAACAGTAAATTTGTGCAGGATATATCTTTGTAGCTATAAAATGGCAGCTTGTTTTAATTACGATAGAGAAAGCACATTTTCAGAATGTGTATTCAGCATCTAAAGCAATACAATTATATGAAGACCCAGAAAACTAAAAATGTATTTTTACATCTCTAATATTAGATGCACACTCACACACTAGCTAGTGCTAATTATTGCTATTTTGCAGTCTCATTAATTCTTTTGTAGGCTGTTAGCTTTTTATATGTAATAATTTCAATTGTCTTTTGTAAAGCAAAGTAACATAACAAGCAGGGTCTTAGTCATTAGAATAGAATAGAATAGAATAGAATAGAATAGAATAGAATAGAATAGAATAGAATAGAATTCTTTATTGGCCAAGTCTGATTGAATACACAAGGTGTCTGATGCATATGCTCTCAGTGTACATAAAAAGACAAGATACACTCGTCAAGAATCCTGATGGGGTTTACTATAAACTGGCAGTTATCCTCTTTTCTGCCATTGGTATTCAAACCCAATCCCTCCTTCATGACTTCCATTTATTCATAAGAGCAGTTATGGAGTTTAATCCTTCCCTCTTGCTATAAGCCTATTGCTTCCTTCCAGATGATCACATTCTGTAATAGAATCCTGCCTAAAAAAGAAGAAATATGACAGAATCCTTAATTTGGGGATAAAAAACCCATGTTGGGTTCTACATATTTTGGCCTAAATGGTAAAAGTAAAGGTTCCCCCACACATGCATGCTAGTTGTTTCTGGCTCTAGGGGCAGCTGGGATCGTCAGAGCTGGGATCGTCAGAGTAAAAGGGAAAAAACTTTTTTTCCTTTTACATGGTTTCTGGCGATCCCAGCTGAGTTGCAGGGAACTCAGCTGGGATCGTCAGAGCTGGGATCGACCGTCAGAGCTGGGACCGTCAGAGCCATGGTTCTGGCGATCCCAGCTGAGTTGCAGGGAACACAGCTGGGATCGTCAGAGCTGGGATCGTCAGAGTAAAAGGGAAAAAACTTTTTTTCCTTTTACATGGTTTCTGACGATCCCAGCTGAGTTGCGGGGAACTCAGCTGGGATCGTCAGAGCTGGGATCGACCGTCAGAGCTGGGACCGTCAGAGTAAAAGGGAAAAAACTTTTTTTCCTTTTACATGGTTTCTGGCGATCCCAGCTGAGTTGCAGGGAACACAGCTGGGATCGTCAGAGCTGGGATCGTCAGAGTAAAAGGGAAAAAACTTTTTTTCCTTTTACATGGTTTCTGGCGATCCCAGCTGAGTTGGGACCATCAGAGCCATGGTTCTGGCGATCCCAGCTGAGTTGCAGGGAACACAGCTGGGATCGTCAGAGCTGGGATCGTCAGAGTAAAAGGGAAAAAACTTTTTTTCCTTTTACATGGTTTCTGGCGATCCCAGCTGAGTTGGGACCATCAGAGCCATGGTTCTGGCGATCCCTGCTGAGTTGCAGGGAACTCAGCTGGGATCGCCAGAGCTGGGATCGCCAGAGCCATTTAAGGCTCGTCAGAGCCTTTCGGGCTGGTCTGCCTGGTTACAGGAGAACGACATCCGGCGTATAAGACGACCCCCGACTTTTGAGAAGATTTTCATGTGTTAAAAAGTCGTCTTATACGCCGGAAAATACGGTAACTTAAGATAAGCCAATAGTCTCTCCGAAGGTTTTCTTAGTGCTAACACTCAGCTGTGCTATTAATGTAAAGATGCTGCAATTAGAGTGGGATCTCCTATAGAAGAAGGCAAATTCTGGTTTCATATATTCAAGAAATCCTTAGTATAATTTTTTTGGTTCTGGGGTATGAACCAAATCAATTATGGTTTATTCTGTGAGTTGTGTTTTAAAAAATCAAAGAGTCCTTTTTCTTTGAATAAATTTTCCATTTCGATAAGTATCAGAACGTGTAGAATTTTCCCTCTCCTTTATAATGGGCCTCTTACTAGATAATATTGATATAATTCCACAGTAGAATGCAGTGGGAAGTCAATTCCATTCTATGCAGTGAGATTTATTCCCAAGAAAGTATTATTTCTACAGTTAAGGTTCTGTGATTCATTTTCTTCTACAAATGAAAGTTGTCCTTCATATGGTATTATAGGAAAACAGTATCAGAAGGATCAGTTGGCTTGGTTATCTGGATCTTTTAATGTTCCAGAAATGTGTTTTACCACCTGTTCCCAATATTTTTTAATAACCTTCTCTATGCTTGATATCATATTCAGTATACAGGATTAAAAAACAGATTGGACCATTTCAAAATCGTATACATCTGTGGCTTGGCAAATAGTTAGCAAAATTTAGTCAGCAAATTGTCAGCAAAGGTACAATACCTTTTCATAATATGTTTTTCTGTTTTCTACCATTTTGGAAGAATGTGGAAAATATATTCCAAATTAAATTATAGCATTCTTAATAAAAGATGAAAGGATAAGATTAAAATAAAACATGATCCAGGGTTTATTGAGGACCCTTTGGAGTTCAGGGCCCTTCTCTATCAATAGGGAAAAAATTAGAAAGAAAACAATTAAAAATACGAAGGAAGAGGAATAAGGTTTTTAGAAAATAGAAAAACAGCCATTATTATATTTTAAGGCTGTGCACTTCACTTAAAAATATAGATATAGCATTCATATCTTTTTAGTTTGGTATCTGCCAAATTAGTGAAATAAATAGAGTGGGGTTCATGGTTGTAAAAATTGTGTTCTTTTATGGAGTGCTCATTGTATTGTTTTTTTTTAACATAGATTTATGTTTGATGGCACAGCAATTCTATAAACATTATATCACACTGTAGTGATGGCATTTGAAATAGAGATTTTTCAGTTAATAACTAGAGTTGTGACTTCTATTGATTTATATTTAAAGACACTTTCATTAAAAAGTCTTTTGTGTGGTTTTAGGAAAAATGGGCATGATGGGATACTGAATAATGTTGATAATACTTAATATTGTAATAATATTTGGGGATTATTTTATTTCAATACTATTCTAACATGAATCTTTTGTGTTATTAATGATAAGGATTTTGGACAAATAGTGCTGCTCTTTATAAATCAATATTAAATTATGCCCAATTTCTTTCTTTCCTTCCTCCCTCCCTCCCTCCCTCCTTCCTTCTTGACATTTTATTTTTGCAGGGGCATCTTGCAACTGTGGAAGCTTCAGAATGTAAACCTGTATCAATGCTAAACTCCCTTCCGACTAGGGAGAATCATTTCCAGGCTTTGAGAGAAACCCCAGAATTTGATGTTCTTATCATAGGTGGAGGTGCCACAGGAAGTGGTTGTGCCTTAGACGCTGTTACAAGAGGTAAGTGATTCACGTCACTATAGCAGTCAGTTTTGTTGTGTCTAGGCATTCGTGTCCCAGAGATAGGAATACGTTTTTACATTAAAAGTAGATTCATTCTGTCTGAAGTCATTGCTTTTCCTTTTCCTTTTCCTTTTTATTGTATTTTTTTCACATTTATTGTAGTTGATTTGTATTATTTACAGTAGTCTTTTGATTGAATCTTTTAAATTATATTTGCAGGTTTGGGGGCTTTTTTTTTTTGTAATATAGTGTTTAAAAAAAGATTAACAGAGTTGGGATTTAATTGCTGCAGTTCTTTTATTACACAATGCCATAAGAGGTTTCTCTTTCTCTCTCTCTCTTTCTCGCATACCTTTGTCATTCAATCCAATATAATGCCTGTGATAGGCCTGAGGCATTTTAAAATGATGTCTTGGATCATGATAGAGATAAGTTGCTAACATCACAGTTCTCAGTTCTGAAAACTTAAGAGGCTCGTCCCTTTTGATATTCCAGAAGCACAGTTTCTAAGCATGGAGAATTCAACAAAGTGACTTGTTTAAAAGATGAAATGAATATAATTTGAGCATTTGAGATTATCTCTTTGACTTGCTGGGCTTTCTTCTATTCCGTTTATTTTTAATGTCATTGTCCAATATATCCATCTCATCTTAGCTGTGTGGGCAGCCTGCACTTCATGTTATGACCTGTTTTAGGGCTATTCCTTGCTAAGCCATTTTGCATTAAGTTCTGAAGAATTTATTCCTTCCTAGCTGTGAATTGCCTTTTTAAAATTCCCATAATTCCTAACTAGCCAAAACTTGGAGTACAGGTAGTCCTGAATTTATGACCACATTTGAGCCCAAAAGTTATGATGTTAAGTGAGTTTTGCCCCATTTTAAGACTTTTCTTGCCACATTTGTTAAGTGAATCACTGCAGTTCTTAAATTAGTAACACAGTTGTTAAGTGAATTTGGTTTCCCCATTGACTTTGCTTGTCAAAAGGTTGTAAAAGGGGATCATATGACCCTGGGGCACTGCAACCATCATAAATGTGAATCAGTTGTCAAGCGTCCAAATGTAAATCACATGACCATGCTGCAATGGTCATAAGTATGGAAATGGTCATAAGTCACATTTTTCAGTGCCATTGTAACTTTGAATGGTCACTAAATGAACTGTTGTAAGTCAAGAACCACCTGTATGTGTAATGGTAATATAATATGACATAATAAATAAATAAATTTCCTATATTGAAATTTATTGAAAAGGATAATTAAGCCAGGTTGGAAAAGCACGTGAGAAAGAAGAGGAAAGTCATTTTTGAATGAGAAAAATTAAATCAGGTATTGTCTTTAGATTATGGGATCTACTTCTTCACTAAAACCTCAAGATCTGTCAACTGGTGCAGATATTATGAAATGCATATATAGAACCCCAGTTCCAGAGATTTATTTTGACTATCAAATATGAGGGACAATTTACTTTTTAAAAAATCATTGGAATCATATGTTTCACTAACCTAAGATGTAATGTCATTGAATTAGCTCAGTATATTGTGGACAAATCAGTTGTGATATACTTAGTAAATCATAGTTGAACAAAAGTAGTATAGTGTGTTGTGGAAACATCAGTCGACTTACATTCAGTAAGCCATAGTTGAACAAAATATAGTTTAATGTAATGTACAAACCTTTTTAAATACTGTTATTGTAAAAAAAAAAAGTAAGAAAAAAATTCTGAACCATTTTTGATTTGTACCAATACATTTTAGTCTACTTTCCTGTCTATGCCAGCTCTAAATTATAATGACTTCCAGGATGGATAAAAATTGATGATTTAAAAAATAAAAAAATAAGATTTTTTTAAATTTAAATCGGATTTTTTTGATTTTTATCAAATTTATTTTAATAAAATGCTTTTGAAGTAAAAATCTATCTAGAGATAGTTTTCTCTTTAATAATTTAGTTTATTCAGCATGAAATGGAGCTTAGTTATGTAGCATGAGACTGTATGCAAAATTCACAACTCATTCAATGAATCCAAGCTCTGCAAGCTAAATAGGAAACATTCATTTTGTTTGCAAATAATAATATTAAAGATTCAACTACCAGCAAGAATGAGACCTTACATTTAAAGAGCACCTGTCATTTCAGATCCATCATGGCAGTCCCTGTTAGTGGGCATCCACTCACCTGCTGCCTGCCATATCCCTCACCAGCCGTCCCATTAAAGTGAATGGGACTGTCGCTGAGTCAACAGTGGGTCAGAGGAGGAGCTGCTACAGGACAGAGATGACAGTTGCTCTTTAAAAATTATGATTTAATTTAATTTAATTTAATTTAATTTCCAATTTATATACCGCCCTTCTCCCTGAGGACTCAGGGCGGTGTACAGCCAAGATAAAAAACATAGAATATAAATATTAAAACATTTAAAAATATATATAAATTTTGGCCCGAAAGTTAAGAATCACAAACTAATTAAAAGAATCTAAAAATTTCTTCTAAGCCAACCCGGCTTGCTGAAAAAGATAGGTTTTCAGGGAACGACGGAAGGCATTGAGTTGATTTAAATCAAGCCTTTTTTACTGGTAATTTAAATCGTGATTTAAATCATGGTTTAAGTTGACTTGATTTAAATCAAATCCATCCTGATAACTTCTTTTAATTCTTTTAATTAGTTAGTAATCACGTGTGTGTTTTTGGCCATATAAAAAGTGTTGATATGATTTGGAAAATAAAGTACTAACTATAGTTTTAATTTCAAGTTTTATAATCCATTCTATTTTTACATACAGGTTCTTTTTTTGTTAATAAATTTAATGGACCTGGCTTCAGCTATGTTTTCTTTCTTCCTTAACTCCTATTTAAGTTTTTATTTAGTTGAAGTTTTCTTTTCTTTTCTTTTCTTTTTTGGTTGTATTGCTGTAATTACTGTTAACATTGTACAGTTATAGTTAGTAGCATGTATGTTAAGATTTACCATTGATCTCTCTCTGACTCTGCTTTATTTGCATTGTTGTTGTTTTTTATTGAAAAAGTTTTACAAATACAAATTTTCCCCCTTCCCCCCCCTTCCCCTCCCTAACCCTCCCTTCCCCTCCCCTCCCCCCATGGCTTCCCCAGGATGAAATCCAAATCCAAATCATATTATATAATACTTTACCGCCCATCTACTCTACCCCCTGTGTGATATACATTTCTTCCTGACATTCTAGTATACTATCCCCTGTAAACTATACCTTTCTACACAACATTCAACTAAAAATTATAATCTATTTATGTCCTCCACTCCCTTACATAGATCTCTTGTGTCCGGTCTTTTATATATGCTGATAACTTCACCATTTCTGTGAAACTGGCCACCTTCAGAGTCCATTCTTCAATAATAAACATAACATCCCTTTTCCTGTATTAAACAACTTTATTTGCATTGTTATCCTGACATGGCACTGTCTTTTCAATAAAATAAAATTTAAAGAAGTTTTTATTTTTATTTTTTTTCAAATTTTCTATACCCCCAGTTCTGCTGAAGGATTATCTGCGTTAGCCTCCAGTTTGAAATTTTGTAATGTATATATCTCAAAATAAGAGACCTAAACATTCTTAATATTTTGTTTTGCATAATTTCAAAACATTATTTGCATTATTTCTGGCCAAATTTTGATAGATTTAGAAAGAGGGGTCAAGTTTGGAAGTACCTGTAGTCTATGTAGGTGAGATATCTTCTTCGGCAACTTCCTTGTATTTATTTTTCCTACCATGTATTTTGTTGCAGGGATATGATTTTGGTTTCATAATCAAATAAAGGTTTTCAGTGTTTAGGATTGGACGTAGCAGATGATAGAGCTATATAGGAAAACCAAAGTTGAAGCCAATCTCATTTATCGTTTTCGTAGTACATTTGTTGATTTGTATCAGTAGCTTTCTGAAGTGTGAAATAATCATAGGCATTTGGTTAATGAATTGTATATTGTTGCTCTTCATTCACGGGATTTGCTCTCATATTAAGTTTGATGCTTCACTTAGCAAATTCTGTTTTCTTCATCTTTGATACGTTCTTGCCAAATTATTCCTGATTGTATCCATTAATCTTCAGTCACATTTGACAAAAATAAATTGCTCTGATCTTCTAAAGTTACCGGGAATAATTAGTTTTTTTTTTTTAAGGACATGAAAGTTTAGGGGGACCAAGAGAGGCTAATGTGGCTGTTTGTACTGTAATAAAGCATAGCGGGATCTTTAAGGTAATGAAGGCTAAAGGGAGAGCGCAGAGGACTTCCTCCTTGGATCTGCAAAATCATGTTACACACTCTACCACACCCTCTGTTAAAATCTTGCTTTTATTCTTCCTGTTTTCTTCCTTGAGTGGCTTTGTATGAGTGATTGCCACATGGAAAGTACATTGACAGTGGTTGTGACATTAGCATTGTTACTTTATTCAGTTTTGAAAACAGCACTTTGGCTTATATACTGCTTCACAGTGCTTTATAGCCTTCTCTAAGCAGTTTACAGAGTTAGCATATTGCCCCCCAAAATCTGGGTCCTCGTTTTACCTGACCTCGGAAGGATGGAAGCTGAGTCAACCTTGAGCCTGGTGAGATTTGAACTGCCGAACTGCTGACATCCAACAGTCAGCAGAAGTAGCCTGCAGTACTGCATTCTAACCACGGCGCCATCACGGCTCCATAAAATAGCAGTTGAACAAAGTTAGTTTGTATTAGATGTGATTTCTCCTCCTCCCCCTAAAAAGAATTTCATTTCAGGTGTTCTGTAGGTATTTATTTTAACTGCATCTACTTTCCGTATGATTATATTTTACAAAACAATAGAAAGGGCAGGGGAAAAGAGTGTGAAAATTAGTAATGAGGTATGCAGTTCAAAGTCAGTCTCAAGGTAGTGATTGTGCACTTGAACGCATTAGTTAGACAGGAGATGTTATCAGTATTACATTACAGTTTTCATTTAGGACAAAATACGAATTAGTTGCAACCTCCCCAAAGCCCATTAATCTTCCGTCTGTCTCCTGTTCTGCTTTTATAATATTCTACCTGGTGAAAAGTTCTGAAGAACTTGAAAGCTTGCACTCTCCCCTGAATTGGGTGGCTCTAATAAAGGTATTACCCAATATTGATTTTAATTTTTTTTTAATAGAGCAGTAATGTTGTTCTGCTACAAAAAAAAAAGCATATGCAAATTTAAAAGACCATTAATAACACTAATTGTTTGATTATGATTTAATTACTTCATTTAATTTGTTGTTCTCATGTGTACCAATATCAAGAGTTGGAAAATAATGTGATAACTATGTCTGGGCCTGAACTCTTCTTCTGTCCTGCATTAGCTTAATTTCATTTAGAATCACTTATCTAAGATTTTTAATTGTCCTCGTATATTAATGAGAAGGGGAAAGATTTTACATACTCTCAAATTCCTTCTTCGGTCATTTTCATATCTCTGATATTTATGACTTGAAGTCAAAATATTTCCCTGAAAAGTCTGCCACACTTCACTGCCAAAAAGATGACATTATGTACTTTGAATACAAATTTATGTAGAGCAGGTTTTTTTCTTGTGATTGTCTGTACCCTTGAGAAAGGTCTTTAATGGATTACATACATGGCTTAGGACCTGGTTATCTATGAGACTGCCTTCTGCCACTGGTAGCTTCCCACCGGCCAGGACGCTCCCACAGAGAGGGGCTCCTCAGGGTGCCGTCGGTCAAACAATGTCGACTGGTGGCCTCCAGGGGGAGAGCCTTCTCTGTGGGGGCACCTGCCCTTTGGAACGAGCTGCCCCCAGAGATACGAAGGATCCCGGATCTACGCACCTTCCGCCGTGCCCTCAAAACTTTTTTATTCCAGGAAGCCGGGCTGGCGTACCTCTTTTAATTGTTTTAAATTCGTTTTTTTAAAAAGGGTTTTTTTTAATTAATATGGGCAAAATTTGTTTAATATACTTTTAAATTGTTTTAAATTTTAAATTTTTATGTTTTTATTTTTGGCTGTACACCGCCCTGAGTCCTTCGGGAGAAGGGCGGTATATAAATTTAAATAATAAATAAATAAATAAAATACAAATTATATAATTTAAGAAGTTAATTTGGTCTTCTGGTTATGCAGGTCTCAGCACAGCTCTTGTAGAACGGGATGATTTCGGATCAGGGACTAGCAGCAGAAGTACTAAATTGATCCATGGTGGAGTAAGATATCTACAGAAGGCCATCATGAAGTTGGATTTTGAGCAGGTAATTGTTTATGATGGCTTTTGTAAAGCAAAACAATATGTTGCTTGATCTAATTAAATTGGTTCTCACATTTATGACTTAATACACTATTTGTTTTGAATTGCTTGAAACCTTGAGAATATGCAGAAAATGCATATATAGAAGAAATGCAAAGTAATTAAAAATTATGGAATGTTTTATGTTCGCATTTGGTCAAGCAATTGAAATGCGAAGTGTACATTTTAATAAACTGACCCTTTGATAGCACTTTATTTTATTTATTAAATTTGGGTTCAAATTCTCACTAGTAGAAAAAAAAATCCTAAAACATGTTATGGTACAATTTACTGTTTTGTAAACAAGTTGAGAAGTTTCCATATGTTTTAAGACAATTACAATTTTTTGAAAAACTGCAGTATCAGCACACCTTTATATTATCTGTAGAAGTATTTGTATCCTTTTCAAGCAGCGGGTTCCATTGTATAAATTTGTGTGATGGGGAAACTGCCCAAAAATGTAAAAATGCTCCAATGTATG
Source organism: Pantherophis guttatus (assembly GCF_059756535.1). Classification (NCBI taxonomy): domain Eukaryota; kingdom Metazoa; phylum Chordata; class Lepidosauria; order Squamata; family Colubridae; genus Pantherophis; species Pantherophis guttatus. Next base: position 144,844,344 of record NC_142063.1, read on the forward strand.
GAAGATTATCAAATCTGACAAGATCTCATCATTTGCACCACTTATCTCATAAAGGTTTCCTGATCTTGTGCCTTCCTTGAAAAATGAATAATTTGGGTTCTTAATGCCTGATTTATAGTGAACCTTAGTTTCCCTCTTCTCACTTATACACTGGACTAGCTGTTTCATAGTGCATTTCTCCATATTAAGACTACATTCTGCAGGCAGAACATTTCTGGTAGGAATAATTATTTCCTTATCTTGATTCTAAGTCATTCTATTCCATTATACCATGTTTTGATCTTAATCAGGTACGGAAGCTGGGGCGTGACCAGTTTACTTCCCTTAATGCAATCATTATATTTCCATTGATGGAACCTAAAATTTAATTTGCCCCCTTTTTAGCTGTACCATAGTGGTGTCTCAAATTCATTTGTAATTAACTACTATGCCAGATCTTTTTCACATATGCTGTTTCTTAGTTGTGCCTCCTCTCATAACTGTACATTGGATTTTTGTCCTTGCTTCAGGGTTCTCATTTTACATTCCTCAGATATCTTCTGCTATCTGTTGGTCATGTAAATATCCAATATTTTACTCAAGAACAAATTTGACGTGTGTAATGCTGGGAAAATACTATATCCTTAGAAAATGGATGTAATTAAATACTAGTGTGGGGTGTAAAAATGCTGTGGTAATTGTAGTTTTTACTCTTTCAGAAGTCTTTTACTCTTTCAATGCAGTCTTGAGTTCCTGACTGATATTTTGAGTTTGAATCAGTATTTATTTTAAGGTCAGACAGAACACTTTCTGGATGTACAAACAGCAAAATTCAAATTTCCTTGAATTTGATGGATTAGTTCCAAATACTCTGTTATTGATCAGACATGTTTTTACGTTAGAGCTATAAGAATATGAAATAAATACTGAATTGTCTATTTTTTAAAACAATAATTGGTACATATTAATTTAGAAACTGCGAATACTGCTGTAATTCATCTCCATAGAGCTAGTACAGGTAGTCCTTGACTTACAACAGTTAGTTTAGTGACCGTTCGAAGTTACAATGGCACTGAAAAAAGTGATTTATGACCGTTTTTCACACTTATGATTGTTGCAGCATCCCCATGGCACATGATCAAAATTCAGATGCTTGGCAACTGACTCATATTCATGACGGTTGCAGTGTCCCGGGATCATGTGGTCACCTTTTGCGACCTTCTGATAAGTAAAATCAATGAGGCCAGATTCACTTAACAGCTGTGTTACTAACTTAACAACTGCAGTGATTCACTTAACTGTGGCAAAGGTTGTAAAATAGGGTAAAATTCACTTAACAAATGTCTTGTTTAGCCATGGAAATTTTGGGTTGAATTGTGGTCGTAAGTCGAAGACTACCTGTATGGTATGGTGACGCACAAGTTGTTGTCCACTCTTAGCTGTGGAAATTTACTGAGTGGCTTTGGTCCTTTCTCTCTCAGATCAGCCCATTTCACACAGTTGATGTTGTGGTGGAAAATGGAGGAAGGAGAATTTGAACACCGTACTGAGCTTCTGAAGAAACTTTGAGATATATTTTAACAGTTTTCTGCAATAAAAATATATGTTTTTCTGGTCAAAGAATGACATGTACAAGTTTTTATTACAATCATAATTTCTAAAAGTTTTTTTTTTAATACTTCAGGGAGTCCACAAAATAGCAGCAGATGATTGTTTGGCAGTATCACTGAGAATCAGTTCAGTAAATTCTTTATTATTTCTTTTTTTTACTTTTACTTTTTTTTTTAGTATAGAATGGTAAAAGAAGCCCTCCATGAACGTGCCAACTTGCTTGAAATTGCACCTCATTTATCTGCTCCTCTGCCTATAATGCTTCCAGTTTACAAGTAAGTTACTCAAAATGTATCCTATTTTATTTGCCTAGCAGGATATTCTTACATTTTAATCTGTGTCACTGTATAGGAATTATAGTGCTTTATTTCTATGAGTTATTTTTTTAATTTTGTTTTGTTTTTGCTAGTGCCAAGCCTAATTTTTTTAGTTTGCAAGAACAAAATATTGCCATTATTTTGTAGAACTGTAATGTGAAATCTTTTGAACCATTGATTCCATTTGTTTTAATCTGGTATGGCAAATGCACAAAGAATCCTGTTGGCATTTTACTGACAGATTGATTACAGTGGCATAAATCTTTGATGTTGCTATACCATAACTGTGCTTGAATTAAACCTTGATTAGCCATCTCAGAACTGAAATTTACGTGCGTGCATGTGCATCAGTGTTTATGTGCATTTATTTATTTATAATGATATCTACTTTCTAATGTTGGAGCCATGTCTGCATCTCTGTGGTATAAAAAGGGAGAAAATGAGATGCAAATGTATACATGCTGTTTATTTTCCTGTCTTGAGAAAGTAAAATACATAAGTAGCCTTTTTACTTTGTTTAGACCAGGGGTGTCAAACTCACATCGTCATGGATGCAACACGTGACATATTGAGACTTTTTCCCTCTTCGCTAAACCGGGCGTGGCCAGCACATGACGCATCTGGCCTGTGGGCAGGAGTTTGACAGCCCTGTTTTAGACAGACTAGTACTTTACCTTAAATTAGTCAATGAGATGTCAAAAGAGAGTATCCAATTAATGTTCTTGAGTAATAATAATTTATTAAATTTGAATTATGCCTGATTCTCAATTGTATTCTGGACAATCAAAGAATTTTCAATAAAACATACAAAATATAGATAAATGCACAAATATATGCTGTTTAGGACTTACAGAAGGATGCATCTGAGAGGATGTTACAGGAAGAGAATGTTTAAGTGTTTTGTAACTTATCTATTTGAATTTCGATCTTTGGAGTGGTACTGGGGGAGGGACGTTAGTCTAAGATGATGTCTTACCCAGAGTCTCTAAGTGACTTTCTAAACCAAGTGACGTTTTGAGACTTGGTTTCACACATCCCACCACAATGACTCACAAAGAATACACTAAGCAGGGGAAACATCAAGGATCGGAGAAAGAAGTCATCAAACCTAAATAAATTCACGTTATCTGTGCTCAGATAATGTGATGTTATGTATCCAAGAAAAATATGGTGATGCTACAGCACTTACAGAACATGTCTTACAAGTATAATTCTGGCACATTGTACTTTCCATATCTCAGGGTAAAAGTATACAAGCTTTCTTTGGTCTCCATCAGTTCAGACACCTTATGAGAAAGGGAATTTTGAAGCATCATCCGAGTCATTTAAATAAGACTTTTTGTTATGTAAGAAACTTCAAATGCCTGTCGGCTGCTTATTTATGTACTGTTCTTAGAAAGCTGTTAACTAAACATTAGAAACATTAGTATGCAAATCATCAGTTATTGCTCTCTTTTGCCCAAGCATGCACAATTTCTGTTGCCTTAAGAGGTGCAGCTGGCTTTATGTTATCAAGCACTTTATTCCAAAAATTGTCAAGGCCAGGCCCAATATGGAAGTGGGGGTTCAGCAGCTTTAAGGGATGAAATCTCTTTTAAGTGCCTGCGAAGTTTAAGGCACTTAAAGGAATTGCATACCTTAAGAACGTTAAAGACTAACCCATGTGATATAATAATTGTTTAAATACACCTTGTCAAAGTAAAATGGAGAGTGACTACTTTTGTCATTCTGTGACTCAACAGTCCAGTGAAATTGCTTTAATCAACTATGTTTTGAAGAGGATGACACAGGGAAAGTTAGCCTCAGGTTCCTACTAATTTCGAATTCACATAAATAGAATTGGGGGTTTTTTTTGACAGAACACCCAATGGACTTCATAGCTTGTTAAGCAAGCTTCCTGAATAATACAAATGGAATTATATGCTACATGTTATTGTCCTGTTATCTCTATTCCCCCCCCCTTGCTAGTAGAATAGTGACTATATGTTCCCTGCAATAATCTTGAATAGGTGCTTGCTAATAAATTCTGGCTGACTATAGTAACCAAGAATTAAATTCATTAGTCAGCTTCAAGTTGAACATATTTTCAAAATTGTTAGTCATGTTTACTTTTAAGACCCATTGATGTCAGTAGATCTGTCTCCAAATCTGTTAGTTTGAAATCTTAAATATTGTTTCACATTTTCATGTTCTAGTACAGTGATGGCTAGCCTTTTTTTCTTCTGGTGCCAAAAGTGTGTGTATGCGTGCGCTGTTGCGCGTGCCCATACCCATAATGCAATGCCCGCCACGCTGCCCCGCCCCCCTGCGCAGGCGCATGTGACCCCCGCGCTCCCCCAACCCCCCTGCACATGCGCACGTGACCCCCCAAACCCCATTCTGGGCCTAGCAGGCCTCCCTGAAGCCTCCGGAGGCCAGAAATTGCTCGTTTCCGGACTTCCGGTAGACCCGTTTTTTGCCCTCCCCAGGCTCTGGAGGCTTTCCTGGAGCCTCCGGGAGGGTGAAAAGGGCCTCACCCGGCCCTCCGGAGCCTGGAAACAATCTGTTTCCAGACTTCCGGCAGGCCGGTTTTTCGCTCTCCCGGAGCCTCTGTGTGAGCCCTGTACTTACCTGGCATCCAAAACGGGCTGCGTGGAGACTCCTTGGGAGGGGCAGGGCAGCATGGGCATATGTGCACGTCTCCCGCATGTGTGGCAGAGACTCAAAAATCAGCTGGTTGGCGGGAGGTATGCACGCATGTGCTGTGGATCTGACCTAGGGCGACGGTTCACGTGCCTGCAGAAATGGCTCCGCGTGCCACCTGTGGCACGCGTGCCATAGGTTCGCCATCATGGTTCTAGTACAAAGGCCTATGGGGGTGGGGAGGGGAGGGGAGTAAAAACAGGTTTGAGTGTAAAAATGATTATTTTAATATCCTGACCGTAGGATAAGGCACGTGGTCCAGCCAGGTAATTGTAGACTTTTATGCTGCATAAAACTAAATATCATTTTGGTGGAAAGAAATGATTAATATTTAAAGATTTTTTTCATTGAGCACTGATCATTCTTTGTATGCTTGAATAGTTGCCCCCCATCGTTAATATATTTAAAAATAAGAACATTAGAAAACAATATGAGCTGCAGTGAATCCTCAGTTTTCCATGTAAGCCTGTGAATCTGTTTGCTCATTTCTCTGGCTGGATTCGTGTAAAAGAATAGGCTAGGCTAAAATGGAATTGAATAGCTTGTGACTCATAGTACTGTAGAAACCCAAACATTATCTTAATATGTTACATAAACCAGGACACCAGGTTAAGGCAGTTAATTTAGATATTATGGGAATAAATCCCTTGTATTTTGTTAAAATGGTCCTTCTTCCCCACTCCCAGTATTTGATGCTTGGATCCAGCTGCACAGTAAAGCTTCATAGCCAAGTGGTAATATGAACCTTGATCCCATTGTCCAGTTCTTTTTACTGAATTGATTGCATTCTAACTGATTTGGAGCCTTTCTGTTTTATAAATTACAGTCACGGCCTTTGCAAATAAATATTATCTATATTCGGGTGTGTTTATATATCCTCTGCTTTTCTTCCCAGAAACTCAGGATAACTTCAATAAATAACAAAATGAATTTTAAAAACATCTATCAAATTGAATAAAATAGTAATTGGAATAGTTATATCTCACTTCTTCTTGGGTGGCCTCTTTTAGTTGAAACATTGGCTTGCAGAATTCCCCTGTGATTTTTTTAGAACAGCTTTTCCACACATATCCAGATTTATTCTGATTTTTCTAAATTCTGTTTGAATTTTCAGATTTGTTTTAAAAGAATGTCCATTGCAAAAAAAAAAAAGGATTGGTTTTACATACTTACATGTTTATTTGACATCTTTTTTTTTTTTTAGGTGGTGGCAACTGCCTTACTACTGGGTGGGAATTAAGCTGTATGACCTTGTAGCAGGAACCCAATGTCTGAAAAGCAGCTATGTGCTTAGCAAATCCAGAGCTTTGGAACTCTTTCCTATGTTACGGAAGGACAAACTTGTGGGCGCCATAGTCTACTATGATGGTATGTCCTCTCCTTTCTTGCCAGTGTTAAAAGCAGAAGCTTTGATCCCAGTTGTAAATATAAGCCCATTCTATTACTGTAGCTATATTGCAGAAGTACTGTATGGCCCTTGGGTTCATTCATACATTTCTCCCTTTGTATATCTTTGCATCCCCCTGCAAGAGTCTTTAAGTACCAACTGCTTTTTTCAGCTGCTGCACTGTTTAGCTAATCAGTTAGAAAAAGTTGCCTTAATTGCAGTTAACTTTCATTAAGCCATGGTGGCGCAGTGGTTAGAATGCAGTATTGCAGGCTAACTCTGCCCACTGCCAGGAGTTTGATCCTGACTGACTCAAGGTTGACTCAGCCTTCCATCCTTCTGAAGTTGGTAAAATGAGGACCCAGATTGTTGTGGGTAATATGCTGATTCTGTAAACCACATAGGGAGGGCTGTAGAGCACTGTGAAGCAGTATATAAGTGCTATTGCTATTTTAGCTCCAGTTCTTTCTTTTCCTCTGTCTAGTAGACTTTCTCTAACCAACATATAAAACCATAGCAGAGAAGATTCATTGTTTTTCCTACTTCACATAGCAAGTGAAGCATACACATCTCGAGTCCCTTCCTTCACACTGAAAAAGGATATAAGTACTAGATTAATCTTGTCCCCTTTTGCTTTCAGTGCCTATTTGCACCTATTTGTGTGAAAATTCCTGAGAACATGCCAGAACTAGTTCTGGGAAGAGGTTCATGTCTTTGAATCTGTTCTTTCCTCATGTATATTGTCTTCCAAATTAACTTCTCTGTCGCTGGTGGATAAATGAGGCATTATCATACATGGGAGCGTGCCAAAGAACTTACTTTGTAAAATCTGTGTTTAGTTCCATTATTCACTGAGGTTTCCAGATGTGTCTTTTAGTCTGCCAGTAGAATGCTCCACCTACTGGTGGTTTTGGTGCTCAAAAAAAAAACCCATTTCATTCTTCCCTTGGATTTTCCCAAATGAAAGTTGATTTTTCACTTGCTTCTGTATGCACGATGCTATTTCATCAAAATGTGTTGCTGTGTGCAGAACGATCTTTTATCTTTTTTTATATTAGATATTTTTCCAATTCTACCTTTGAAAAACGTTTTGCAGGCAAGCATAGATACATATGGATAAATACATGAATTGGGGATGAAATATACTAGCAGGTTACTCCATTTACTTTTTGTGAAGAGGGAAGAAGAAAATTAAATTTTATAGCTTGTTCAAATTTAGGTTGGGGATAATGACCAAAATGACTAAAAAGGACCATTACCACTTTAAAGCAGGAGGATGACAATGGAAATGCTTGATTTTTTCTGCAAAATTGATCAGTGTAGTGAATCCAGAAACCTATGATTATAGAATTATGAATATTTGTATATATCAGAAAAAGCTAGCTTAAAACTTCTTTGTAACCATAATACAATAATACTGATGGGATCTGAATGTTCTGTTGCATATGTGTTTGCTATGTATCGTAGTTTTGTAGGACCGCAGTTTTGTGAGCGATTGTAAGTTTATTTCTTTACCCAATAAGTCTTAAGAAGGAGTGGTTAAAGAGAGTAGTTTTTGTTGTAAACTGGATTATACCTTTGAAAACATCCCTTCTACAGTTTAGAACATAAAATAAAATGTTATATGCACAAAAAAACATGGAGATGAGTCTGCATACATTTTCATAAAGCAACAGAGAAATCAGCCTACCGAACCACACTTTCTCTGAAAATTACTAGAAGCCGAGAAACTCAGTTCTGAGATAGTGGAATGCAACTAGTTACACAGCAGGATGCCCATTTAGTGACATTTTTATTGCTCTCTGCCTAAAGGCCAGCTTTAACTGTGATTTTTTTTTTGTCCTTATGTTAGACGTATTCAGTTTTCCATTCTTTTTTATAAGATGATTTATAGATTTATTTTTTCTGTTGAAATAAGGGTGTCTTAACATGTAGATTTTTTAAAATGTTTTTTTCTACCTCCAGCTGTAGCCAATAACCCAGATTTGCACTTTCAGACTGTCTTTCATGAACGAATGCTACATAGATATTCAAGTAGGAAACTTGAGCTTTGGTATCCATCCAGATTCCTTTTGCTACCCTCTAGTGCTTTTCTGCCATTCGTTTTGAAGATGCTTTAGAATGGTGTATGCTAATTATAGGATCCAAGTGAATCGGTTTTGCAGTGAAAAAGCTATGTACAAGGATTTTATTGGGGACAAAAGAAAATAGAATTTAAATTTGTCCTTTTTTACTTCTTTATTTTACTTAAAATTATATACCTACACAGTTAAAACAATCTTTAAACTTAAAAGAAAGGCTTTTAAAAATTAGAAAAGAGACAACTCCAAACAAACCTCAAGTAAAAATTAATACAAAAAAGAAAAAACTATCTTATATTTTATACCTATCAATAGTTACGAGTATGCTACTGTAGATTGTTCTTCTACATGCTAAATTTATTTGACTTGAGTGATCCTAAATATAATTTCTAAACTGTGAATTGATCTTCTGGTAGATTGCAGTGGTATTCAGTGAGCATTAGAACATACTACATCCGTGATGGCGAACCTATGGCACGTGTGCCCAAAATGGCACATGAAGCCATGTCACCCGCCATGCGCGGCCTTGCCTGTTTGTCTTCTGGGTTTCTGCGCCGGCCAGCTGATTGCTGGGTACGCATGCACGCTAGAACCCGGAAGTTCAGCTTTTCCGGAGCGTGATCCATTCGTGCGTGCAGCAGAGCTGAAAACTGGTCTGCACATGCGTGCTGGCCAGCTGATTGTCAGGTGCACATGTGTGCTAGAACCCGGAAGTTCGGCTTTTCTGGAGCGCGGTCCCAATGAGTGCATGTGCATGACGTTTCCGCATGACCTTTTTAGCACTCGGTGCCCAAAAGGTTCACCATCACTGTAGTACATCATAAAACAGTCCGCAGCAGCTTTGCCATCATCCAATTCTGAAGTCATATCTAAAGCTTGCCTTCAATTGTCTTTTCACATAGATACAGTCTGTTGTGTTTTACCCACATTCTGCTAGTGAAGCAGTCAGGTGAGCCACTATAGCGGGAGGCGGGCAATTAATTCTCACAAGAGACCACATGAGAAACTGGGACCGTTATGGAGGGCTGAACCAACAGGGCAGTGAAGATGTATAGGCATGCTCACATGCCCATACGTAAGTTAAAATAAAAGCAGTCACCTTCAAAATAAAAGCAACAGAGACAGCCAAAGGGCCAGATGTAGCTCAGGCCAGGCAGAGACAGCCAAAGGGCCAGATGTAGCTCAGGGGCCATAAAAGCCCAGGTCTGCCCTAGAAAGTGGGAAGAGCCCTACATTTTTCTGAAATAATGCTAAATCTGCATACAAAAGAAATATTTCAAATGAACAGGGAGGACTAGCCACCTAGTAAATCATGTTGCCTCTCCCTGTCCTATTCCTAGGAAAAGGACTAGCGGATGGTCTCCTAATAGCTGGTGAATTAGTAAGAGTGAAGCAAAGCTAGAAGAGATATTCAAAACCTTATCTTTAACATGTTCTGGATAATTGACAATGTGCCTTTGGCAGGATAAGGATTGCTGGTGGAGCCGTCACATTTTAAGCCAGTGTTCTTTCTGCTGGCTCAAGGACCAGTACACAGAATTTTAATTCACTGGTGAAGAAGAACCATTAATGTGTTTTTCATTTTGCCTTGAATCTCGTTTCTCAAGGAAAATGTATGAAGTCTGAAATATTCTCGTATTGTTCTTTTTAGTCTTTTCCTAAGAATCTGCAAGTTTACTATAATGAGGAATTAAATGTCTATTTTGAGATTCATTTTTAATCAAATAGTTAAAGGCTCAGTACTGTTAAATTTAGCTGATTTGCAAACAGAGAGGGATAGAGAAGAGCAAAAAATTAAAGTCTTGGTGTTCTTATTTCTTAAACTTCAGAGCTTCAGAAAAGTTTTCTGAGCCTGCTTAAAGACAGAGGTATAGTCAAAACATGCTTTGTTGGTAAAGTAATATAGCCACCAATATTGGGGAAAGAAACGTAACTCACTCCAAAGGTCCCGAGTTCAGTCCTTGGCATTTCCAGCAGAAAGAATCTTAGCTAGTAGTCCATTTTTTTTTAATTACATTCCCGTTTTCAAAAAGCTCTGTGCCACGTCCAGTAACAGGGTAAATAGAAGTGATCCTGGATTCATGAAGTGGAAAATATATATTAGTCTAGCACAGCTGAATAAGGCAGGCAATTGAACAAAGCCGAATCAGGCAGTTTATTATTGCAAAAATGCTTCCTGCCCCATTTCACTTCCTTTCCCAGTCACTCCTGGAGGCCAACTATTAGTATAATTCTTGTAGGATATTCTTTTTGATGCCATATTCTTAATTTCTGCTTAATGGCACATACCATTCATCGCATAAGTCACATCCAGTGGAAGCCTTCTATCAGTTCTAACAAACTGAAAATTCTCAAGCTTAAAATACAGGACCACTTGCTATCCAGACCCATTAACAAAAATTTGCCCCTATCTTTTTTAGAAAAGTAACATAAAATCTTCTCCAGAAAGCAAAAGACAACACAGAACTTCACATTTCAATAAATTCATTTTTAGATAACCTTCTGTCTCTAAGGTACCCATTTGTTGGATCCTGGGAAATCTTGTTTTTCAATTAGATTTAAGTTCATTCCAACATGGCCTTTGGAAGAAAAACAGTTTTGTTCACTCTGATTGATAAATCCAATTGAGGTTTGGAAGAAATGGAAAGTTAGTTTTCTTGGACCTTTAAGTGTTAATGAACTGCCTCTTTAGGCCAGAATTGGGAATTATGAGGTTCAAAACAGCTCCATTCTTTTTTGGAGGGAAAGATGTGGGATTCTCAGGGCCGTTAAATTATAATACAAATAATTTTTCCAAGTACGTTTTAATGTTTGTGGAAATCCTTGAGAAAAAACTAGTGATTTTACGGGACCACCATTTTACTGGTTATTTACGGGACCACCTATTACCACCAATAGCCTCCCACCGGCTGGTATGCTCTCATAGAGAGGGGCTCCTCCGGGTGCTGTCGGCCAAACAATGTCGACTGGCGGCTCCTAGGGGGAGAGCCTTCTCTGTGGGGGCACCTACTATCTGGAATGAGCTCCCCCGGAGATACGGAGGATCCCGGATCTGCGCACCTTCCGCCACGCTCTTAAGACCTTTTTATTCCACCAGGCGGGCCTGGCCTAATCTTTTCCCTCTTTTTAATTATGCAAATTTTAATCGGTTTTTAAATGATTGGGGTGTTTTAATCTGTCTGGGCCAAATTGTTTAATTCGATTTTACTTTATTTTTAAATTTTGTATCTATGTATTTTTACTGTTTGGCTGTTCACCGCCCTGAGTCCTTCGGGAGTAGGGTGGTATATAAATCAAATCAAATAAAGTAAGTAAGTAAATGATTTTGGCTAAGAGGCACTCAGTAAATGGATGATTCTTCCTTTCTTCCTTCTGCAGGAAAGCTGTGCAGTTTTAGAATGGTTTAAGGGCAAATAAATAAAGCCTTCTAGGTTGACAAGACTACCATTTTTGATGCAGGTTTGCACATAATATAAATCTTAACTTTTCACATAATAGAAATCTTAATCGACAGAATATGGTTTTGGCCCAGTGCTACATAGTTTCTGAACTCTGAGCATAAAGATGGTGCTTTCAATTTGTATGTAATGATGAAGTGCCATTTTACTCCTGTGTACTCCTTTGATCTCTTTGAAGAAACTAGACTTGGTGCCTTGGCAGCACCCAGCTGGTTGCAAACAGTAGTGCTGATGTACAGCTGTTTTCACAACATAGACAAACTCACTCATAGTTTCAGTTGGAAAAACGTGACCAAGCCAAGTCCAGAAATGTCAAGGAATTTCTAGAAGCCTGGCCCTCTGACAAATCATCCATCAGTAGACATTAACAACATCTATAGACCAGGGGTGAAATCCAGCAGGTTCTGACAGGTTCTGGAGAACCGGTAGCGGAAATTTTGAGCAGTTCGGAGAACCAGTAGCAGAAATTGTGAGTAGTTTGGAGAACCAGCAAATATCACCTCTGGCTGGCCCCAGAGTGGGGTGGGAATGGAGATTTTGCAATATCCTTCCCCCAGGAGTGGGGAGGGAATGGGAATTTTGCAGTATCCTTCCCCTGGAGTGGGGTGGGAATGGAGATTTTGCAATATCCTTCCCCTGCCACACCCTCCAAGCCACTCCCATCAAGCCACGCCCACAGAACCTGTAGTAAAAAAAATTGGATTTCACCACTGCTATAGACTATGCTAAAGGGACTATCTCCCAGCCAGTGGTGAAATGCAGCTAGTTCTATCTGGCTCAGGCGAACCGATAGCGCCGGCAGCGGGAGACTCCGCCCACCCACCCAGACATCATCACATCTGTTTTTGACCCTCTGCACATGCGCATGTGTGGAGGAGGTGCGAGCACTTTCACATTTGCGAACCAGTAGTAAAGGTAAGTTGATTTCACCCCTGTACCCAGCCCAAAAAGGAATAAAAAGACCCAAATACCTCTCCACCAGCAATCAGCACCCAGATCAGTATAGATTAACTCCAAAGTTAACACCAGATCAACAATCAAGTAAACAAAACCCCAATCAAGAAACTGCCAAAGAGCCAACAGTATACAGCCCAACCAAAGAATTTCTAAGACGCCCCCACCAACGCTGACAGGGCAAGACACCAGAATATAAACTGACAGCAAACCACACTCCTTACTAGCACTGATGATGTTACCTAGTTTGGGTAATGAAATGTCCTCAAGAAAACAAGCAAGCTCAGAGAGCACTAAAGACTCTTCATTTCAACCCTGAGCTACAAATATTCTCCTTTATTGGTACTATATCTCTACCTTTGCACTGGTACAACCAAATTCATAAGTGTACATATTCTATTTCTCTCCCCACGCCCCCTGCTTTAAACAAAGGGTAAAAGGGTTCTTATAAAACTAGGCTCAGATTTTCATTTCTTCTAATTTCATAGCAATTTGTCCAAGCAGCGATATATCAGAGCGTTCATTTTCTACCACATATTGTTGCTCCAAGCTTTCTTAATTCCATTTTAAGTTTATACAGGCAAAAAAAGGGGGACATTATAAATGTTGGCTATACCAGCCACTGCAAATCACAAACTTTACCAGGGGCTATTCGTGCTCTGTCGCAGCATCAGGAAAACAAAGCATATGTTGGATGTTAGCCTAGCTGTACACAATGTGTCCTATTTATTCAAGGTTTCCTTTGAAGCTACAACTTACAACTTTGTTTCTTAAGGGTACATGTCAGTTTCATTTAGTCTTTGTTAGTATTTGGATACTCTTGAATAGCAAAAAAGGCAACATTTTTGGGGGGTGAAATGCGGCTGCTATCTGAGCAATGATCTGTCATTTTCCCTTATGCATCTGAAGAAAAATTAAAAAGGGGCACGATGGAAAAGCTAGACTAAGATTTCTTGTAACCAACTTTCCCTTTATTAAAACTGGGGAAGCCATTTTTTAAAGGTACCATGAAGGTACAGCTTTTTTTCTTAGTGGTTCTTTTTGTTATATACCAGGGGTCCACGGCCCACTACTGGGCCGCAAGCTCTTCAAAACCGGGCCGCTTGAAGCAGCAGACGAGTGCGCATGCACACTCCCCACTTCTGCGAGCAGCAAGCGAGCGCATGCATATGTGCTCCATTTGTGTGAGCGGCAGGCAAATGGAACTGCGTGCACACATGCGCTTGCCCGCTGCTGACGCAGAACCATCCCCTCCCCCCCCAGTCCGCAAAGCCAGAAAGGTTGGGGAGCTCTGTTTTAGACTAAGCATTATCAAAGAGCATTTGGTGATTTAAATGAAGGCAGAAGACTTTCTTTCCAGTCTGATCTTTTTTGAGGGAGAGGCAAGGGGGAGTTGGACATTGCCTTAAATTCAGGCTCATTTTCCTTGACGTTAAATGCGGTAAACTTTTTACATGTAGTAAATGTAGTGACGTTTTAAAGGTTTTCCTTGAAGTGTAGGTACGTTTAAAGATTGATAGATATTTTTCCATTATGTCTTAAATAAAATCTCCTTCAATTCAAGTCTGAATTCTGGTAACTTCCCAGAGATGTCCATGTAGGGGTTGATGTTGTTTTGCAAGATAATTTAAGTGGTTTGGCCTACCTTTTTCTGGGATGTTTCTTTCTACTTTCCATTTTAGTTTGTAGCCCTAGAGTTTCTGTTGGTTTTCTGTCCAATTATTAACCCTGATGCCTTTTTTTGTGATCAGCCATGATTGGCTGGATGCACACAATTATTTATTTGTTTATTTTTCAAATGTATACCAAAGGACTTCATAACCCTCTTGTAGTAGGATATCATCAAATAGATTGCTATGTAAACAAGAAGTATTATCTGATTTGAAATTTCTTAGTATAGGTCCTATCAAACAGACATTCCATAAATTGTATTGCAGAGAAGTTATCTTGAAGAGGTCCTCCTAATTTGTTAATTAAGTAAGAATAAAAAAACATCCAATAGAGATAACACAGGTTTAGGGATATATGTAAGTACTTTGTGTTGACAGTATTTAGAATTGGAGAAAGCCAATTAAGGTCTGTGGAAATATAAAGCGACTTTGCTTTTAAAAGGAGATTTTTTTTTCCCACTGTAAACTTTATGAGATTTTATTTTAATGTATGTAGAGGAAGGGTGAAGCATAAAGAAATCAATGAGAAAAATGTAGAACATTCATTAAGCTGTCAACAGTTGGATAGGAACCCAATTTCTCTTAGACTCCTATGGCTCCTTTTTCAGTGTGTGCTGAATTATGAGAAATTACAGGTTTATAATTCATTTTTGACTAATTTATAATTTTGAGAGACTTGAGGCGTTTGATTGAGATCCAGCCCAGTTTTAAATTTAGGCAGTTGTAAAACTTCATACACTTATTTAAAACGTTTTTCTCGTTTTGAAATAAAAACAATGTCACAAGCTGCTATTGTAAAGGTTTCTCACAGGTGAAACCCAGCATGTACATCACAATAGAATTATGACAACCTCTTATATCAGTAGAAATCCATGGGGGGCCAGGAGCAAAGCGAGGAAACTATTAAGGGTAGTTAAAGGCAGTCCTGAGACTCAAAATTATTTCTGAATCATTCCTATAAACTGTAAAAATCTCTACACAAAACTTGCACTCACTTGCACTCACTTATAGGAAGCTGATTTGGTGCTGCATTCCAGAGCAATGGGATCTTTTTAATTAAAGGAGTTTTTATACTATGATCTCATGTGAATAGAAGGAAATGTCCTCATGAATCATCGATAGAAGAGAATATTTGTAGCTCAGGGTTGAACGGTGGGGTCCTTGGTGCTCTCTGAGCTTGGTGCTTTTCTTGCAGATGTTTCATTACCAAACTGTTAGCACTGATGGTGCTAACCATCAGTTTGATAATGAAATGTTTTTAAGAAAATCACCAAGCTCAGAGAGCAGCAAGGACCCCACCATTCTGATGAATTGCAAGTGATTTTATTTATTAAGCAGACACAGGGCAATAAAATGGGTAAGCTGTCCAAGAGCAAAGACTTGTTTTGTTTTTGTTTTGTTATGTTTTGTGGTTTTGTTGCTCCTAAAAACCACAGTGCACATGGCTGTGATTTCATCAGAGTGGTTAGAGTTTTCAGCCCCTTGGTTTGGGATTACCTTTCAATCAGTGTGTTGTTTTAATTGCTCTTTTGTTTAAAAATTTTGAAAAATTTCTCCCAGACCATTCAATGCATTGCTGGCAAATTTAGGCAGTGTTATAAAAAGGGAGCTGGATATTGCACATGGGCTCTGTAGTAAGGATACTATAAGGAAAGGATGTCCAACCTTGGCAACTTTAAGACTTGTGGATTTCAACTCCCAGAATTCCCCAACCAGCATGGTTAACTGGGGAATCTTGGGAGTTGAAGTCCCCAAGTCTTAAAAGTTGCTAGAGTTGGACATCTCTGCTGTAAGGCTTCTTCTTTATCCAGCTCTACAATGTTTTCTTAAGGTTATCAAATAAATTTCTGCGACTGTAATGGTACTCCTTAAAAGTTTGGTGTGTGCTTACTGGCTACTTACTCTCCCACCTTTTCCCTATCTCCCCAATTGCAGGGCACTGCTCCACACATAAACGTACCAGTAGATGCCTAGTTTGCTTGTAACAAAAGGTTGGCTGTGCATTTGATAGCACTTTAGTTGCTGGAGGCACCGTCCCCAAACACTTGCAGATGATAGCTGCATCTCCTGCTGTACCTGTAACAATTTAATTGTATAAGTCAGCCCAGTCAAGCATTCCCAGCACATGACTGGGAGACATGAAATTCATTGTCATTATTGTCCCTGTCATTTTGGATCATTATATCCTACTGCAGAATTTTCCTCACTTCAGTGCTTTTTTTTAACCTCCAGGAACCAGGGATTATGGCTGAATTGGAGGTGGGGGCAGGACTGCGATCTACATTTACCTCAGGGGAGCCACAGATTAAATTGGCTTTGCTCGCTGACTGGCTAGATTCATCCATTTGCGTGTTCTGAGTTTAAGGCAGCAAATTTATGAGGACCTGGATGAAATGTCCATATTTTGCTTTATTTTGTTGATGCGTTTTGGCTTGGGAATCAAATGCTGATTCTTACAGAGTCAAAACTAAAGTGAAGGTGTGCTTCAGGTCCCATGCTGTCCTTAAAAATACAGGCTTGTTCTCAACATTATTTGAGCATTATCCTGCAAACTCTCTTGGTATTCCCCAGTGTGCCATGGGGTGGTCAGAGAAGAGATTGCATTGAAGCATATAATTTATAAGTGTGAGGTTTGTGTGAACTTAATAGTAGGCCGTTAGTTAATAATATGGATCTTGTTTCATGAAGTAATGACAATGGTGCCATGGATACTGCTTTAAAGAGGGAGAGAAAGTTGTTGCAAAAAAGTGAAGCTTCCGCTTCTGTGATGTTAAGACAGTAGCTGAATATCCCTCCCCTCAAAAAAAATGTAAAGATAATTCTATGATGTTAATTCCTCCACTATGCTTAATGAAAAGGGACGCGGTGGCTTAGTGGCTAAAACGCTGAGTTTGTCGATCAAAAGGTTGGCAGTTCAGTGGTTCGAATCCCTAGTGCCGTGTAACGGAGTGAGCTCCCGTTACTTGTTCCAGCTTCTACCAACCTAGCAGTTCAAAAGCACGTAAAAATGCAAGTAGAAAAATAGGGGCCACTTTGGTGGGAAGGTAACAGCATTCCGTGCACCTTTGGCATTTAGTCATGCCGGCCACATGACCATGGAGACGTCTTCGGACAGTGCTGGCTCTTTGGCTTTGAAACAAAGATGAGCACCGCCCCCTCGAGTTGGGAAAAACTAGCACATATGTGCGAGGAGAACCTTTACCTTTATCTATGCTTAATGAAAGAATGGATTTCATTGGATTTTAAAGGCAACAGTACAAAATTGGGTTTATGAGCCCCCCACACCTGTCTTTCTCTTCAGTGGATCCTACTCAGTAGTTGTAGAAGTGTTTTGATTGAAATCTATTTGTAGGGAATAAGATAACTGGAGTTGAAAAGGTTGTAAAAGCTGCCTTAGAACATCTGTCCACTGAAAGGGGCTGCTACTTAGTGCATTTTCCAGGTACTTCTGTGTTTGTTGGTTTAAATTAGGATTTATATTTTGAAGGCTATTCCAGCTAATATAAAATCAAGTAAAGTTGTTTTAATAAGGATTTGGAGTACCAAAAGACAGTGTAAAATGCTGTATTCAGAATCTGTTTCGTAATTGTATTTCACACTTTTTCTAGGATAGATTTATAGGTAGTCCTTGCTTAACAATAATTTATCTAGCAACCATATGAAGTTACGATGGGGCTGAAAAAAGTGACCTACAACCAGTCCTGTTACTTATGACTGTAACAGCGTCCCTGCAGTCACATGACCTCAATCTGGGTGCTTGACAACTGGCTCGTACTTATGACAGTTGTGGCCTTCTGCAACCATGAGATTGCCATTTGTGATCTTCCCAGCAGCCTTCCGACAAGCAAAGTCAGTGGGGAAGCCAGCAGGAGGGTTCAGGTTTGTGGTAATGTGATGTCTCACTTAACAACTGGGAGTGATTCGCTTAATGAAGGGCAAAGAGGTGGTAAAAGCAGGTGCACAGTGCCTCCATTAAAGATGGCATCACTTAATGAGGAATTTTCAGGCCCTGTTTTGGTCATAAGTCAAGAAGTACTTGTAATCTTTGGAAATCCAATTAGGAGCCTGTTAGAAAGGAGCTTCTTCATTGTTCGGGATCTTGGCTAAAGACTTTATAAAGAATTACCAATCTATAAAACATTAGGTTCCTGTTGAACCCAGGACGATTTTTTTTGGTGTACTTTTATAAGAAGCACCTTCTTCCCATTAATTTAGGACCTCCCAGGCAGTTTAGTTCAGGGCCATTTTCCTTCTTCTTTATACACAGGAGGCATCATTTGAGTGTCTCTGTTCATTGGCCATAATACAGAATAACAGAGTTGGAAGGGACCTCAGAGGTCTTCTAGTCCAACCCCCTGCATTAAAGTTTGAGTTTTGTGTTTACAGGATGAATGTTCTGTCCCTCTCCCTCACACAGGCAAACGCAATACCAAACATGCCTGTCAATAGTTTATTATATAAACAGACCTGAATCCCTGGCAGACGAGGGTTTTGGCAGCTAACTGCAAAATGCCTGCCAAGTCCATTTGCACTCCCAGAAAACAGGAGAGGGCTTATCTTCAATCCATTCCAGGAGCAACAAATTATCCGCAAGACAAAGAGTTTAGTCAATGTTCAGTCCAAAATATATCCAAGCCGAAGTTCAGGGATCACAATGTGACTGTCAGTCACTTTGTCCATTACAAAGCCTGAAGAGCAATCTCACCCACTTTTATCTCTTGTGGGGTGTGGCTCAGTGACTCAGCTCAATCTCTGGCCCTCCCACACCTCTTCCTTTGCTGCACACGCCTCTCCCTCCGACGCTGCCTGGGATCAAGCCAGGATTCATCATCATCGCTCCCTATCAATGGGTGCTCCGATATACCTTCCTCCTGGCACATCCCCAGCTGTTCCTCCTGGCCTTCGGATGGAACCTGAGGCATTGCCAGAAAGGAGGGTCCTGGAGAGGGAGGCCTTGTCAGTTCCTCCCCATCACCTTCTGAGTCCTCTTCCTCTGTTAGGACAGGCTCGGGAGTCGGGGTCACAACAATGAAAAGATGAGTGGTGTTGCCCACACTTGCACACAATGTGGGAAAATTTGCCTTATACTTACTGAGAAGAATAGAGGTCACTGAGGTAGTTTTTGTTTAGTGACCATAATTGGGACTGGCAACTCGGTTTGTAAGCAAAGCAGTCACTAAGGGAACCCAGGATTATGCTGAGGATCTTACTTCAGCTTTCCTTTGCTGTGCAGATCTGTAAAGGTTGTTAAATGTGAGGATTGGTTGGGGAGTTACTTTTTCATTACTGTCATCATTGCGAACAGTCATTGAAAGAGGCAGTCACTAAATGAGGGTTATCTGTACAGAAAATAAGCAGTGGTGGAAGTGCAAGTAACTGGAGACATTAAGTGAATGTCTTTTAAAAGTAGCTGGAACATCAGCTCTCATGGAAAGAGCTGCTTGCTTGGTGATATTTATGCATGTATGCGTGCGTGCCTTCAGGTCAATGTTGTGGCAGACCCTCTTAGCAAGATTTCAGAAGTGGTTCAGCCCAAGGACACCCAGCTTCCTGCCTCAGGTGGGGCTAAAACTCATTGTTTCCTGGTTTCTAATCTGATACCTTACCCATTATACCAAACAGTCTCTTCTGGTTAATTTAACCTCATTTGAAGCCTCTGAACATAATTCCTGTACCTTTTCTTCTTTCCAAGTATAACTAACTCTTCTTTTAACCATCCTGCTTTTATTTATTTATTTATTTATTTTGGAAGAGGGGCAAATTGCTGCTCCTTTTGGAAGGAAGGATGACTGTACGTATACACTTGTGTGTTTTTGTACGTAAGAGTGGCTCATGTGTGAGACGGAGAATGGTAGTTCATATATGTACAGTACATGGGAGATGAGTTACTTTTTAAAAACAGAGATTAATTAGTATTATTAGAGTAGAATAATTAATATTTATTAAATTAATATGAATGATTATTAAAACACTTTTACCCTGTTCCTTTTTGAGATGCATGCAGTATATGCACACAGAGTTACAAGCATGCCACACTAGCACATTTTTGGCAGGAATAGGCAAATCTACCAATCTTGTTTCAGTCGAAGTTGGTAATCCTAGTTGGATGAGCTAGAAAGAGCACAGTAAGTTCATTTGATGTGTGTGTGTGTGTGTGTGTGTTCAAAACCGTAGTCAGAATTTCCTGATGAGTAAATAGGGTATATTGCTAACACCATCAGACAGCAAGCATAAATTAATGGCAGACAAATGTCAATAACAATCTTTGTACATCTGCTTTTCGTTCTCATTGCCCTGTAGTACCCCGGAGTGTTTAAGTATGAGAAGCTGGTGGCCATACATAATATTTGCTGTGGGAAATGACAATGCAGCATTAGGGTGCTCGTGACAGATTAAAGTAAAAGCAGGAAGCAGCTCTTGGTTTTGGCTCTTAGGTCTGCTGTAATTAGCTGTATTCGACTCAGATCAAAAAAAAATTCTACAGTATTGCAAAAAGTCTCTGTGATCTAAATTTATTTATTGTTTTGGCATCTTTGTGGTCTATGATTTCCTTGGAAGTGCATATTTTATAAGTAAAATACTATATTCTGCTGTGTATTTGTAGTGTGCTAGCTTTTTCTCTGTACAGTGAATAAAAACTATCTCATTATTTATTTAAAAATTACCATATATTTCTGGTGAGTGATGAAGTCACTTTGCTTCATGAAAAGTAATTTTGCATCTTCCATATATGCCTCTGACATACTGTCTCTTGTCTCTTTTAATACCTGGGATCATAATCCAAGTTAGTGAAGACAAGATTATGTAAAATAGAATTTTCTTGATGTCCTATGAAACAGACAATAGTTTATAAAACTGTTGACTGTTTCTACTTTTTTTTTTTTTTTAAAAAAGTCTTCTGGTCAATTTGAACTGAAAAAAATACAACCGCCTATTAGAATCTGTTTGTATTTGTGTGTGTTTATCTCACTTTATTTGTTAATACTCTATATCTCATCTTTCATCCAGTAGTTTAAAACTGAACCAAACATAGGTATGTGAGAAAAATAATGTAGTCCTTGCTAAAGTTATTCAAATTGTGTCAGTATGAATGTTTGTAACCTTCAGTTGGAACAAATGCATTATAGAGCAATAATTTTTGAATCAATGTAGCTCAGATTGGCTAATTTATAGAAGAATTTAAATGTGGTTTTAATGCTATTGCACCACATGCTGCTGTGGTCAGCTGCAGTCACATGGTCATCATAGTCCAACGATCCTTCCCACCTTCCTACAAGGAAAGTCAATGGTAAGTCCCTCCCACTCCTGCTGCTTTTTGCCTACCTTGGTCATTCTTTTTGTCTGGCTAGGTGAGGAAATAACTCTGAAATGATGACCTGACAGGTCATGGGTTCTCTAACATTTTTATAAAACGTTATAAGGCTTGACATCAAGCTTACAGTATTTCCAGGATTGTCTCATGCAGGGTAGATTTGATTTAAATCGAGTTGATTTAAATCACAATTTAAGTCATGATTTAAATCACTAGTAAAAAAGCTTGATTTAAATCAACTCGATTTAAATCATAATTTTTAAAGAGCAACTGTGATCTCTGCTACTCCTTTGACCCACTGTTGACTCACCAATAGTCCCAGTGTTGCAAAATATACAGCCTCATGCTACATAACTAAGCTCCATTTCATGCTGAATAAACTAAATTATTTATGTATCTTAAATAGAAAACTCTTACGATAGATTTTTACCCCAAAAGTTTTTTATTAAAATAAATTCGATAAAAATCAAAAAAATCCGATTTAAATAAAAAAAATCTGATTTTTTTGATTTTTTTTAAAAAATCATTTATTTTTATCCACCCTGGTCTCATGAGACCTAACCTGCGCCATCTGTGCATTCAACCCAATTGCTCATGGTCTCCTCCCCCTATAAGGATAAAAAGATGACACCCCCGAGATGTGTCTCCTGGGTGACAGCCCCCATGCTGTAGAATATCTTGTTACCCTGAGATGGTAGAAGTATTGCTTGTATTCCACAAGATGGTGAAGGTCATTTGATTAACGTGAACTTGGGACAGGTAGAGTAAATCAGGACCACATTTGTAATTGGTAATTGTTTTATTGTAATTTGGGTTAGTATGAGTGTGCATTCTGTGGTGCTTTATAATTTTCTATAGGTAGGCCTCACTTAGCACCACAGTTGGGATCTGGAATTTGGGCAGTAGCTAAGAAATGTAGTCACTAAGAGGAAAAATCATGAGACCTCAAGTGAACTTGCAATCTTACTTTGATTCTTAACATGAAGCAAGATAGTCACTAAGTGAAAAATTATGTGACTGCGACTTATGATTTTACTTCTGCCTTCCATCCTGCTTCAGAATTTGACCTGTGTGAATTTTTTTATTTGTTTACACAGATGTCTGCACTTATATACCCACAAGACATGTTAATTATCCCCTCTTTAGTAACATACACTGACATCACTGCACTTGTTCCCAGTATTGTAAAATGGACACAGAAAAGCTGTCATGACATTTTTCTGAGTGACATTTCAGTGTGGCTTCCATAAACTGGCACTGACAACATTTGGTTTTCATTTTAACACTCTGCATTTACTTAACTGACATTGCAATAAGATGTCTGTGACATGTTGAAGGCTGATACAAAAGAAGTGGGTAACAACATAATTAAAAGCCGACTCAACCAAGTAAATCCTAATTCTGATCTGTCCCTCAGCATCCTTTCCCCCTCAAGGAGAAATTCATTATCTGGTTAGGCCTCTGGTGCTACACTTCTAAGAGTCTAAGTACAACTTCACACCTGATATCATCCCAATCCCATCTTTCTGACTAGTTCTAATTTTTATTTGTGAGCCTTAACCTCACAGGTGGAGAACATATCCAACACATCTTCTTCCTCCTATTTTCCCCACAGCAACAACAACCTGTGAGGTGGGCTGGGCTGAGAGAGAATGATTGGCTGAAAGTTACCCAGCTGGGCTTTCCATAACTAAGGCAAGATTTGAACTCACAGTCTCCTGTTTTCTAGCATGGTGCCTTAACCACTACACCAAACTGGCTCTCCAGCTTGGTCCAGTGGTTAAGGCACCATTCTGTCCACCTTTGGTGCAAACAGAGTTTGCCACTCCGTGTTTCCTCAAAATATGTAGCGATAAAGACCTTTCTTGCCACAGTTGTTAAGAGAATCTCTGCAGTTGATAAGTTAGTAACACAGTTGTTAAATGAGTCTGGCTTCCCCATTGTCTTAGCTTGTCAGAAGGTGGCAAAAGGTGATCGCATGACCCTGGGACAGAATAACAGAATGACAGAGTTGGAAGGGACTTTGGAGTTGAACTCCCTATTCAAGCAGCAGACCCTATACCCATGATGGCAAACCTATGGCACACGTGCCATAGGTGGCACGTGGAGCCATTTCTGCGGGCACGCGAGCTGATGCTCAGGTGAGCTCCACTGCGCATGCTTGTGCGCCTCCCACCGGCTAGCTGATTTTTGGGTCCCTGCCAGGAGGCGCGTGCGCATGCACAAAGGTTGGGGGGGTCATGTGCGCACACACAGGGGGTGGGGAAGGGTGCAGCGGCCCCTCTGCCCCCCGGTTTTGGTGCTAGGAGGCTTCAGGGAGGCCTGCTAGCACCAAAACGGGTTGCGCGCACATGCACCCCTGTGGGGGGACATGGGCAGGGGAGCGCGGGGGGTCATGCACGCATGCGGTGGGGCAGGGGAGCACAGAGGTCATGCATGCATGCACAGCGGTCTGCGGGGGGCATTGCATTATGGGTGTCAGTGCTCGCTTTCGGTACCTGAGGTAAAAAAGGTTCGCCATCACTGTCCTATACCATTTCAGACAAATGGGTGTCCAATTGTTTCTTAAAAGCTTCAGTGCTGGAATACCCACAACTTCTGGAGACAAGTTGTTCCATCGATTAATTGTTCTAACCATCAGGAAATGTCTCCTTAGTTCTAGGTTGGTTCACTCCTTGATTAGTTTCTACCCATTGCTTCTTGTTCTGCCTTCAGGTGCTCTGGAGAATAACTCCTCTTCTTTGCGACATTTCTTCTGAGCACCGAAACTCTTCAGGAGAGACAGCAAGCACCTAGCTGCTTACTCACGAGTCATTTTATTTATCTATTTTACTCACACATCTTAATACAATGCAGGACTCCGCAACTGTCATAAATATGAATCAATTGCCAAGTGTCTGAATTTTGACCAGGTGTCCAACGGGATGCTGCCATGGCCTTAAGTTTGAAAAACTGTCATAAGTCCCTTTTTTTCAGTACCACTGTAAATTTAAAAAGGACACTAAATGAACTGTTGTAAGCCGAGAACTACCAGTATTAAAATCCTTCCATTCATTTGCTGGCCGATCAAGCAGATTCCTGGAAAAATAAAATCTAGGCCTGCAAAATAAATTCGAGATTCTAGTTCCATGTTTACAGTATCTATTTAGCATTGCCAAAAATTATGGTTACTGTAAATGTATACAATCCCCCATTTTCCCCAGTTCTTCTGTATGATGTTCACATTCACCAGACTTTGTGAACGGCCCTGTGTTAGTCTTCCACCTGACAGTGTCCACAAATTAGATTGCAAGTCCTAAAATTCCCAGCCAAGGCAGCCTTTGAATTCTGAAAAAAAAAAACATGGTCCCCGGCATCTGGTGAGGGACGGCTACCCACTATGCTTTTCATTCTGTAGTTGCCATGTCAACTATACAAACAGTTCTCGTAACAGAAGAAGAGTAGCAAGAGCTCCTTATTTTAAGCTCTGATTCAAATGCCGCAGTTATCTGAACAGCTAACACGTTGCAAAGGCAAAAGAATAGGACCGGAGGAAACTAAAAATGAAAATAAATCCTTTTTAGGATCAGTTTCCTTTTCTGTCTTCCTGATGTATCTTTTTTAAATAGTAATTGTTTGCTTGTTCTTTTATTCAGAATGGAAGGATTCTAGTCCTCTTTTTATTCTGTGGACCCATTTTTGGTTTAGAGACCACGTCCCCTAAATGAAATGAGTTTTTGCTTTTTTTGTTGTTAGTTGCGAAGTCGTGTCCGACCCATTGCGACCCTGCATCTAAGTTTTTGCTAACAGTTCCTTAATAGGAAGGTATCTGTAGGACTTCTATACTGTTATTTATTGTTAGTGAAACGTTTCCCACCAATCTTAGAATTCCCTCTGCATGTTCATCAATGTGGTGTACGTGTAAATGTGTCATTTTGCTTTTAGGAAATCAAAGCCCAAGCGGAGAACTTTAGTCAGATATTTTTAAAGTCATGAACAAAATGCTTGCCTATTTTCAGGCTTCTTCAGGATATCATTTATGCGCCTGTGTATTTGTGTCTGTCCCAAAGGTGCTTTTTCAGAAGGCAATTGGACTTTCTTGTTTTTTCTTTGAAGACATTTCGCCTCTCATCCAAGAAGCTTCTTCAGCTCTGACAGGAGCTGAAGGAACTATGTGTCTATGTGCCTAACCACATTTATGTAGTTTGCAATTCATTTAGGTTCTTTGTCATCTTCGTCGAAGTATGCAATTTGTCCCATTTTATTCATTTATTAGGCACTCAAATATAGTGAACGTTTTCACCCATGCTCCTCTTCTCAGTTTCTCACACTGATTTGCACTGAAGTTCCTTTTTTCCTCCCCTCATCCTTGTTTAGGTTCATTTCTTCTCCTTCCAGCAGGTTGGCGTAAGAAGAAGTTTTAAAGACAGGGTAGGAGAGGTGATGAATTCTGGGAGACATTGATCCTCTTTCTACAATTTTGCCCTTTTGGTTTTTTGAAACGGATTACTTGCTTAGCGTCTGGGTGTTGGTGAAGCAGAATTGGAAAGGGACGAACTTTACATAAATCATTTATACTGAACACTTGGTATGCCGGCTACATAAATCAACAACAGTATCTATTACCATTCTCTCTCCCACCCCCTCCTTACCGGTATTATCTTGATGCGGCTGGTCCCAACATTTGGGCATGCTGAACCCTGCCTTCAGAAGGCTAGCCCTTGGTAATTAATTATGCCGGGCACATAGAGCTTGGCCCTTGCTACGGGGAATAATTGCTCCCAGCCAACAGACAGGGTTTTAACTTCAGTGGCAATAATAAATAGAAAGTCTCAGGTGATGCCACTATTTTAAAGTAATTAATCATCTCCACTCTTCCTTCTCTCCCTCCCTCCCAACCCCCATGTGCTCCCTTCCATGTTGATTCCCTCTACCTCCAAGTAGGAAAATTCAGCAATAAATCTTTAATGATATATATGTTTAAAGTGATCTGTTACCTAACCCTTGGGGTTGTTGTTTTTTTCTTGTGCATACCTTAACATGTCCAAGATTTTTCCTCCACACACATACTTATTGTAAAAGCTGCAAGTTGTGAACTTCAAGGGTACATGAAAGGACTGTTATGTAGGAAGGTAAAGCTTAGCCATAGCATCTCTGAAAGATCGTTAACTTTTTTTTTTTAATGTCACGCTGTACATGTGCTAATAGAGATGCTTAATTAACACCAGTGGGGCTGTCAAGAAATGCATCATTCAAAGATGTTGTATTACTGCCAGTACAGTCTCCGCCTTCTCCAGTACCAGAAAGTGGTGCCTTGTTTTGGACTGGATGCAAAATACATGCACTTCAGCTATAGCACATAAGTTTACCACTGGACAAGAATCCCAGGCCTTCGCAAATGTGTGTGCGGTTTCTGCTGCCTATTGTTTTTTTTTTTTTAGGAGAATATGCTACACTACAGAGAGTCAGTGATTCTCTGGATATTTCTTGGTAGATCTGACCAGCCGTCATGGCTATTCAGTGTGACAGGGACAGATGTGACAGATTGGTTCTGACACCCTTCCATACCACAAATCAGTGGCTGGAGGTGACTCCTGTCCTTCTGTGATTGTGCCCCCCACCCCACCCCCCGCTGCAGGACAGCACAATGATGCACGAATGAACCTTGCCATCGCCCTCACTGCTGCCAGGTATGGGGCTGCCATAGCCAATTACACTGAAGTGGTGCACTTGCTGAAGAAGATGGATCCAGAGAGCGGGAAGAGCCGGGTTTGCGGAGCAAGGTGCAGGGATGTTCAAACAGGTATGTCCTTTGGGCTCTCCCTGGCATTTATGAAGCCCCCTTGTCTCCAGGTAGCTTGCTCTGGCAGGTACTGGTGTGTGTGGGGGGGTGTCTTTCTGTTTTTCAGAGACCCCCTTCCTTTTTATCCTTTCTGGGGCTGGGTGTCTGCCCAGAGTCTCCCTGCAGCCCTTCACCTCAGTAGCTGCACGTACTTTGAGCGTAAATGGGAGGAAGCGCTGCTACACAGAAAGGCATTTTAACTCCAGCTTAAAAGAAACGGGGAAATCCTCTCCTCCTCAAACTTAAGTGCAAGAAGGTGGGTGAAGGGAGAGTGCAGTAGGGGGCTGGAGTTTGTAAATATCGCTTAGCTGACAAAAAAGGCATGTTTCCAAAGTGCAGTGGCATGTCATTACCGCCAATCATCCTTAACTTCTGTCAGGCTTTCATTCAAATCCTAGTGCTTTGGCAAGCTAAGCTGTGCTTTACATCCAAGCCCTTCTGTCAAGCAAAGCTGACGTTCTGAAATGCCGGGTGGTGCATTTCAGCAATAGTACCATTTAACAAATTTCAGGGTTTTCGAGAATGTCATTAAATAGAGAATGTCGATAAATAAAGCCGAATGATGGGGGCCGAAGAAGTTGGAAGATTGCTACCATTCTTTTCTGCTTCTTTTCCCTCGTTCTACGAGTCTGATCTTCAAAATCTTTATAAAGATTGGGAAGTCAACATACTCTTGGCTTACAAGCCGTCTCTATTCTAATTTTGTTGGAAACTGAGCTGCTCGGTTCTGTATGCAAGTGTAGGAGCCCTGAGTGTATGTGTCTGTATACACACACTTCACAATAGATTAACTTCATGGATAAATTAATAATCCAGAGAGTCAGCGAAGAGAAAAACAAATGGAGTATGTGATTGATGCTGTTTTCTTTCACAGGGCAGGAATTTGATGTCAAAGCCAAATGTGTTATCAATGCTACAGGACCTTTCACGGATTCTGTGCGGAAAATGGATGAGCGGGAAGTATCAAACATCTGTCAACCAAGTGCAGGCGTTCATATTGTGATGCCCGGCTATTACAGGTAACAATATTGAAAGCACAGACCATTTGTAACCATCTTAGGATGTGAATCAAATAGAGTTGAGGCAGGGGAATTTAAAGAGATTGTTTTCTGGCTTAAATGGTCCTTGTTGAATTCAAGCTTTCATTCCTCTCCCCCACTCCCCACCTTACCTGCTGTATGAAAAATAATTTTGAGTGAGTCAAGCATAATCCATCACATTTACTAAGGAAGGGGGGTTATATAGGAGAGTTAACAGTCTTTTAATGGTCGTTCAAAATACCCCCATGTTCAAATATCGCTGCAACTGGAGGAGACAGCTGGAGTTTTGAAAGAAGAGTGGATACCGTTCCTTCTACCCCCTCAAAAGCTAGAGTTTTCCATCTTTATGATTTTGGCAACAAGCGTCTTTGGAAGAATGCTAACTGGACAGTTTTTGACAGGGGAATATTTTCTCCATGCCACCTTTACCTTGTCTCAAACAACTAAGGCTTTAAGAAGTTGTGTTCTCTCACACACTGCGTTCTCTCTATTGTTGGTGAGGTAATTCAAAAGGGGTTATTATTGGCCATAAGGAAAGTCCTAGATAATCTTCAGCAAGTCATTGCTAGTTCAGCCAGTGTAGCAGACAGTTAACCATTTTTACACAAATATTCTAAAAATTATTGCAGCCCTTAGCATTCATACAGTACATTCAGTTGTACTATATGAATGCTAAATATTACTACTAATAAGGGGTTTTATTCAGATATGCCCTTCTGCTTGTGGCAGGGCAGTGTTTTCTCACCATATGTTGGAATACTGAATGAGAAAATGAAAACCCCAAATGTTCTGCTTGCTGAAAGAGGCTGTGCCAAGCTTTGGCCAGGCAGAAGTACTGTGTTTCCCCGAAAATAAGACCGGGTCTTATATTAATTTTTACTCCAAAAGACACATTAGGGCTCATTTTCTGGTTATTTTGGGGGAAATACGGTACTAAATGCATCCATCTGGTTGACAATCTAAACTGGGGCTTATTTTTGGGGGTAGGGCTTATATTACGAGCATCCTGAAAAATCATGCTAGGACTTATTTTCTGGTTGGGTCTTATTTTCGGGAAAACAGGGTAGGAGAACTATTGTCCCACTCTTCACTGCCCCTCGTTGCATAAATGCTTTGCCATGGCTTAACATCACAACCCCCCTTTTTTTGCAGGATAACTGGGAAACAGTTGAAATAGGTTCTAGGCTGATAAATAAATATGCCAAATTCCTTTGAACCTAGGACGTATTAATGTTTTGGGAGCTTTTCTGTAGAGTTGCCGATTTATTGTGACTGGAATAAATCCGCTTTGCCCAAATGCAGCATCCACTTTATTTTGTCATATAGCACAGGATTTGGTTTCCAGCTTCAGTTTTAATAGAATTCACTTTCTTGGTGAGGGAACTTGCTATAAACCAGTTCATAGATTTAATCATATAAAAATTCAAAACAGGGAACCATAGGATTAGTAAAACATGGTTTTTCTTACTTACATGGGTCCTTCACCAACTGTAGCATCCTCCACCAAAAAAAAAAAAAAAAAATTGTCACCGTTCTGTGTAAAAGGAGTGAAAGGACTACAGATAGTTTCTTAACTTATGACCACAATTGAGCCCAAAATTCCTGTTACTGAGTCATTGATAAGTGAGTTTTGCTGCATTCTTGCCACAGTCGTTAAGTGAATTAATGCAGTTGTTAAATTAGTAACACGGTTGTTAATTGAATCTGGGTTCCCCATTGACTTTGCTTATCAGGAGGTTGCAAAAAGTGATCACATGACCCCGGGGTACTGCAATTGTCAAATATGAACCAGTTGCCAAGCATCCAAATTTTGATCCCATGTCCATGGGGATGCTGCAACCATCGTAAGGGTGGAAAATGGCCATAAGTCACTTTTTTCAGTGCTGTTATAACTTTGAGGGTCGTTGAAGAAATGGTTGTAAGTCGAAGACTACAAATATAGCATATAAGAAACAAATATGTTGGTCTGTTTTATCAAGAAATAGATTGGGGATAGTTAATGCTGGTCTTAGTTTCTCCTGGATTTATATAAAAATCAAGAGGGTGTCTGTATGTAAGTGGGACATGTTGGCTTACTTATTTATCATATACAGGTAGTCCTCAATGTACGACCACAGTTGAGCCCAAAATTTATGTTGCTAAGTGAAAAAAATCGTTAAGTGAGTTTTGTCCCATTTTATGGCTTTTCTTGCCACAGTTGTTAAGTGAATCACTGCAGTTGTTAAATTAATAACATGCTTGTCAAATAAACCTGGTTGACTCAGCCTTCCAACCTTCCAAGGTGGATAAAATAAGGATCCAGATTGTTGAGGGCAATCTGCTGACTGTAAACCGCTTAGAGAGGGCTGGGAAGCGATATATAAGTCTAAGTGCTATTGCTATTTCCCCATTGACTTTGCTTGTCAGAAGGTGGCAAAAGGTGATTACATGATCCCGGGATATGGCAATTGACATAACAATATGAACCAGTTGCCAAGCGTCTGAATTTTGATCATGTGACTGTGGGGATGCTGCAACGATCATACGTATGAAAAAGGGTCATGTCACTTTTTTCAGTGCTGGTGTAACTTCAGTCACTAAGCAAACTGTTGTAAGTCGAGGGCTACCTATGCTCACAGTCTGCCCCCATCTTTGACCTATTCTTAGCATCCTTCAATTATTGGGATTGCTTTCTTTCAAAGCTATTGAGTGATGACTACCAATTTCATCCTGGAGATGGATTTGATAAATCAAGGAATGCCCCTGTAAAATAAATAAATAAACAAACAAACAAACAAACAAATAGAAAAGAAAGAAAGAAAGAAAAAAAAAAGAAAGAAAGAAAGAAGGAAGGAAAGAAAGCCGAAATGTAAATGTATCTATTAATTTAGCAGTAGGTTCTTATCTCGGGTGCCACTCTGAGCCTTATTAAAGAAAGTGCACGTCATGTCATTACAGTTACTCGTGTCTTTTGGAAAAAATACTTTGACATCATCTGGGGGAAATGATAAATAGTTTTAAAGGCATTTTATGTATAAATGTACCTTTGATTTAATTAATTTAATGTTAATACACTGCAAGCATTTCCCATCGGGTTTTTAAAATTTTATATTCTTCATTAATAGTCCCAGTGTTCTCTCTGCACTCATTAATTTTATTCTTCCAATGCATGTTTTCACTTAAGCAGTGACTGTATGGCTTTGTCTCACCCCAGCGATGCTAGCATGTAATCTCTTAATAATTTTAAACTTCAATCCAGTGGATGTTGCTTTTAGATTGACTGTCATTCTGCCTCTCAGAAAATGGAAAAAAACAGGCACTTGATCCAAAGAGGCAATTGCTGCAATCAGAGCCTAAGCTATGCATTCAGTTCCCTAATCAGTCATTAACTTGAAATGCTAAAAAGAAGTATGGATAACAGAGATACAAAGGATAAAGAGCTAACTGTTCTCCAGATGCTGAACTGTTGCTCCCAGTAGCCTCAGCCAGCATGGCCAGTAGTACTGGTGGCGGGAATTGTAGTTCAGAAATACAGAGGTGGGCGGTGGCCCCCCTTCCTTGTTGTACGTCGAGCTCTTTGATTCCTCTGAAGCAGTGAATAAATGGTAAATATTATACAGTGAATGGTGAATATTATTATTGTCATCTAGAATTTCATCCATGTTACAGTCTGGAATTAATCTATTTGGCAGCCAAACCCTGGTAGTTATTTGAAATACAGTGAAAGTGAGCAAGGCGGTAATATATGAAAGTTAACCCTTCTCTCTGGTTTTAGCTCCTCTAGCTAAATTGGTGGCAGTCAAAACAAATGCAAATTATCTCCCAGCGGCCTTTTCAAAAATGTACTCAATCTACAGTTCAGATTCTTTTAAGGCAATTTAGAAACCTCATTTTGAAACTTGTCAAAAGTTTTTTCTTTAAATAGTTTGAGCCTGTATATTAAATTTCTTAGTTTCCTGGCTTCTTTAAATCAATAGTGATTTCATTTTGAAAAGTAATTACTTATCTGCCATAGTTTACCTTGCACAAGTCCATGTTGACACCTACTTTTTAAGCTCTTCTTCTCTAAATGTATCCTTAAGCTATATATAAATATCATCTCAAAGACTTAGTGTAGAAGTTAGACTTCAAGTGTATATAATTGTCATTATCTCTCAGAGGAGCATCTCATGCATATTTTTCTGTTACCCAGACCTGTGCAGGGAAAAAAAAATAAAATTATCTAGAATAGCAATGGTATTTCTATTTGGATCTATGAATAAGAATAATATAATATTTCTGTATTTCTATTTTTCTAATATTTAATCATTTTGTTTATTGGTGTATATATTTATCTATCATATTTAGGAACATATACAAATAATGTATACAAGTGATTTTAATATAACCCAAGTCCCTTCTAGCACTGATGATGTTAGCTAGTTGGGTAATGAAATGTCTGCAAGAAAACAACCAAACTCAGAAAACACAAAGGACTCCACATTTTAAAATCGTATTGCGATTTAAAAAATTGTATTAGTACCATCATGGTTGAGCTAATAATTCTCTATATCATAGTAGAGCTAGTTCTGTACAGTAAACAACGGCTATTGAAGGTTATAATCCATGTAACTCAGTATACTCAAATAAATAGTATTAATCATTCAGCGAGCGAGAGAGAGAGAGAGATACCCAAAGCCACACTGTGTCAGGTTCCACGCTGTGTCAGGTAGCGCAGATAGTGCAGCTCCCTATATAATTTTTGATATCCCGCTTCATGGATATGCATCATTCTAAGCTCTGCCGGTGGAAGAAGTATTTTTGCTGAGTTTCTAGGGCAGCTGGTTCTTTTTGTACTAAAACCCCCTTAAGAGGCATGGAGAGAGATATTAGCCGTTAGCCACCCAAATTGTGCCTTTCTCATGGAAATGGAGAACCTTTGGATCCAGTAAGAGAAGCCTCCATTGTAATGCCTTGTCAAAGGAACACTGTCAGTAGGAACCATTTGCAGCAGACTTCACCGTGTATGGAATTAGGCTGCCAGGATGGAGGGCAAGCATGTCCTACTTGCCTTCCATCCTGACGGGGTCGGTAAAATGAGGACCCAGATTGTTGGGGGCCATATGCTGACTCTGTAAGGGCTGTAAAGAACTATGAAGTGGTATATAAGTCTTAAGTGCTTATTGCAATTGCTAGGACGTGAGAACAAAGCCACTGTGCTAATATTTAGGAAAGAAAATGAGACGTAGCAATCCTCTTTCTCATTGGTGCAATTATAGCTCATAAGTCTGTGTGTGTATGTGAGTGAGTGTGTGTTTATGTTCCTTATTTCTGTTAGAAACATTATAGGAATAAACAGCGGGATGCTCTCTTAACCTGCTGGTACCTTTCTCAAAACATTTGGCTGGCCTCTGTTGCAAAGTATTAAAGAAAATGGAAAACAAGTGATTTGGCCAAGATCAGAACCAGAGTGAAGTAGTTTAGATCATGAATTAATCATTTGATTCCCCATTTGATGCTACTACTAAATACCTCTTTCACAGAAGGCAAACCAATTAATTTCTCACATATAACTGGCCCCAAATGGCGTTCCTTCCAATTAATGTGCACCTTCAATATATATTATTTATACATTTCCGTTCATCTAATTCTCTGAGTATTTTATTTGAGAAAGTGTTCGTTTCCCTTAACCTTGTCCCCAGAGCAAAAAATAATAACAGTAAATAATAATAATTATATGGAAAAAAAGAAATCCACTGTTATATCAATCATGATTGGAACCCTTGGAGCAATACCTAAAAGACTCCCTTGCTATTTGGAAATTTTGAATTTATCAGACCTGAATACCCTAATTTTACCCCCCCCCCCAAAAAAGCACACCTTACTTGGAACTGCTTATATCCTTAGGCACTACCTTAATCATTCTTAGGTCCTTAATTAGGACTTGAATTATTAAGTTTTCAACAGTGTTCGATTATGAATCTAACTGCAGATTACCCATCACCATTGTATCATCCCTGATTTTTATCTTAAGGCCTTGTGTGATCAAGAAGGATTTTAATAACTTGGAGAAAGAGAAATTGCCACCCATCTACTATTGAAGCAGAAGACTACAGATGCTTGCTTGAAATTTTGTCCTTGAGAATTTTGTGAATATTTTTGTCCTGTACCGTGACACTATAACTCCTGAAGTATAGCCTGAAGAGATACAGTGTGTGAATGCACATGTATGTATCTATGATGTGTCAGCAAGCTCTGAACCTTGAACAATCTGTTTGTCTGTGAGCTACACCCCTGAGCTATAGGTGCTCTTCTGCTTGTGTCACAGGTCGTCTTGTTGCTCCCTTTCTGCCTTGACTGTCACACTCACACCCAGATCTGCTATAGTTTGGGCATGAAACACCTGTCAGCATAATACAGGTAGTCCTTGACTATACAACAGTTCTTTTAGTGACTGTTCAAAATTACAACGGCACTGAAAAAAGTAATTTATGACCGTTTTCCACAGTTACAACTACTTGCAGCATCCTTTGCAGCTGGTTCATACTTATGACCATTGCAGCGTCCTCAAGGTCACGTGATCACTTTTTGCAATCTTCTGTCAAGCAGAGTCAATGGGGAAACCAGATTCACTTAACAATCAGGTTACTTATTTATCAGTTGCAGTGATTCACTTACCAACTGAGGTGAGAATTGTCGCAAAATGGGGCAAAACTCAC
Organism: Pantherophis guttatus; assembly: GCF_059756535.1. Taxonomy (NCBI): domain Eukaryota; kingdom Metazoa; phylum Chordata; class Lepidosauria; order Squamata; family Colubridae; genus Pantherophis; species Pantherophis guttatus. Next base: position 144,879,333 of record NC_142063.1, read on the forward strand.
ATAACAAATTATAACTTAACAACATAAACTTTGGGCTCAATTGTGGTTGTAAGTCGCAGACTACCTGTATTAGATCCAAATCCATGACTACAAGATCTGCCTGTACTCTTCCTATTGTCTCTGGTGCACTTTTTGATAAGGTGGTGCTCATTGGTATTTTGTTTTATTGAAGCTTTCACAAAGCAGCATTTTCCAACAGCCTGGGAAGAAGGAAAAAAAGTAATATTTTTGTTGGCTTCTTCTAGCCCTGACAATATGGGACTTCTTGACCCATCCACAAGTGATGGACGAGTGATTTTCTTCCTACCATGGCAAAAGATGACTATCGCTGGCACTACTGATACTGCAACTGAAGTTACCCATCACCCAATACCTACCGAAGAAGATATCAACTTCATTTTGACAGAAGTGCGCAACTATCTTAACTGTGATGTTGAAGGTAATTTTCAGTAACATTAAAATGTAATTTTATTCTTCCCTTTAAGGCAGAAGTGTACAACCTGAGACCACAAGAGCCCATAATCCCTGCCTCCCAAGTTTTTATCATAATTGTAATTTTTGAGGCAACAGACAGGAGCAAAATATATAACTGAAGAATCATCGTGCTAATTGTGCTTCCTTTTATATGTGACTCACATTAAAAACATACTTTTAGAAATTCCTTTGCATCATGAGTGCCTCCCTTGGCCTTGAAAAAATTATATATTTTGATCCTTTACCTGTAAGGTAAGCCAGTTCTCCTCTCCCCTCCCCCCACATGCCAATTTTTTTTTTTTATAATGTCTACCAGAAAATTTTTCAGTACTGTCATGGGAATGGCCAAATACATCAATTTTTATAATTGACTTTCCTGCCAAATTCTGCAATTACTTCAATGAACCTACAATAGTACTTGAACAAATCAACAAGATCAGTAAATTGGAAAATAAGACTTTCTTTGGAACTCCACATTGTTAAATGAATTCTGATAATTGGAGGTGCCAATTACACACAAAAACACACACTGGCTGCAGTTCTGCTCTTCTCTTTATTTACGATACTTCCATAGTATCAATGGAGATACCTTCCCTTAACAGTTAGGATCTTCTTCAGGGAATATCTATGCTATCAGCATTTCTGTGAAGGGTAAATAGCTTTGTTTATGAGTCTGAATTCTGATTTTTCCGATCTAAACTCCACAGCACAGCCCTGCCATTGCATTGAATAATTGCTGCATGAACCAACTCGGTTTTCTTGTATAGCCAATCTATTAAGAGTCAGGATTTGCAGCTTTCTATCATGTCCTTTTTATTCTAAACCAAGATGACACAACTTGAAGAACCCAGTGTTGCATGTGACTCTAAAAAGCCTTTAATTTTCAACATGGCAAAATCTAATTTTAATTGAATTAAGATGTAAATTAAGGTTAGTCCCTATTAACTTTTTGAAATGTGGTCCTATCACATTCTTTAAAAAAACCACTTACCTTTCACCTGCCATTCTTTCATTTTTAAAAAATTGGCTTTGTTTAAGGAACATACCTTTCTGCTGTGTTCTAAAGTAATTTTTTAAAATAAAATACATTCTTTCTCCTCCTTCACTCCCTGAATGATATAACTGGTAGGAAACAAATTGAACTTTGTCATTTGTTTATTTAAGTAGAGATGCGCCCTAAATAAATTTTTAGTCATTGTCCATCCAGAATGAGATTTGATAACCGGGAGAGCTGAACAGATTTCATTACCAAGTTCCTTAATTATCCAGCTTCTTTAAAGTGATTCTCTAAAAAGATTCAGACTCTGACCTGCCCTTTGTAGATTTATACTCATGTTCCTAATCCCTTAAAAAAAAAAAATTAAAAAGATTGAACATTCTAGATTGCTTGTTTGTTCTTCCTTGAAATGGATAATTGATAGTTCTGTTATTGCTGTAGCCATTAAAGGAAAATGGTCTACAGGAGGAGGAGGAGGGGAAAAAACCCATTATCATTAGGTCCTTCTTGCAAAAATTAATAAAAGAGCTGAGGTTTGTCAGGCAAGGTGGTCGAGTCTACTAAGCTACAGCTTGGAGAATTGATTAAGGCAGCATTTGTTTGTTTGTTTATTTAATTATTTACAAGGCAGTTCTGCAAAAGTAGCCTTCTTGAGCGTTTTAATGCTTTTGAAAGTAACCAACCTGGGCTGTGCACTGTTTTCCTCGTGTGTAATTAGTCGTGTTTATAGATTGTCTGTTAGAGAATTAGCAATTGTGCTGGCCGTATCAACTCACGGCAGACCTGCCTTTTTGCTGCCAAAGACAGTGGCAGGGTTATCAACTTACACAGGCTTGGATATGTTCCAGCTGTTTAATTATAGTGTCACACATGCTGCTTTTTCTAGTTTCATTAATTTATAAATGTAATATGGTATCTTATTTCACTGATTAGCACTTCATTTTGGTGGGCTAAACACGCTGGCACACAACATTGATTTCTCAGATTTCTCGTTCTTTCGGGATATTTTTACAAGGCATTATTGATTTTTCTGTTAACACCCTTGCGAAAGTACTGTCCTTAAAACAATCCTCCCCGCATGCACACTGACACACAAAAGCCTGCGTAAGAGTTTTTAGTCCACTGAAGGAAGATCACAACAGTAATTTAGACTTTCATATTTTATTTATGAATAGACATGACACGGATGATAGAGAGATAAGAGAGAAATAACCTTGTGTGTTTATGTATTTGTTTTACTTTTAAGCAATTATGTGAATGTTTATGTGAGGTCAGAATTAATTCAGGGGTCCCCAACCTCTGGTCCGTGGACCGACACCGGGCTACAGCATGCAAGAAACCAGGCCACACTAATAGGCAAAGCCCCATCCGCAGGACACAGGCAGCACACGAAACCCCCCACCCCCCCAGTCCATGGAAAAACTTCTCTTCACTGAACTGATCCCTGGTGTCCAAAATGTTGGGGGCCGCTGAGTTAATTCATTCAATGGATTAGTAACTCAATAGGAAGCAGAAAAAGAAGATGAATTTGTTTTCACCATAGAGTGTAATGTTGTCATGGTCATATTATCGAGATGTCAATAATAATAGGATCAATGCATAGCCCCTTTTTTAGTATTGTGGTGCTGGGCTTCTGCGGACAAGTTTATATACTGTTTCACGTAAAATTGAAGGGCACGAAACACAGAGATTGATCACATTCTGGGTTGGGACAAAAGAAGAACTTGCTCACTGTTGATTGACCTCATGTTCAGCTGGATGGGAGAATTGCATATGTTTTGAAGATTGTATGAATATGTTAATCAAATAGGTCAGTTTTTTGAAAGGAGAATAACCTGGATACTTGGTTTTTATTTCCTATGATGGGATCTTAGAAAGCGACGACAACTGTAGCTGCATGTTTCTTTCCTTTCTTTTGTTTTTCTTATGCATATTCAACTTTTCTTCTTCCTTTTCTTGGCTGTGGAAATCATCGTTTGTCATTGTCTACCCAGAAATCACAAGTGGAGGAGGAATCACATAAGCCTGTTTTTTTAAAAACAAAAACAAACAAATAAACAAGGAATACAAAATTGATGGTCACAATCTTAGGGCACTTCCCATAGCCTCTCCCAAAATTGCAGACATCCTTGACCAAGCAAGGTTTCATTCAATTTGCGATAAAATTTTGTTTATGTCTTGCCCCTCCTCCCCTCTCCTTGGGGACATTGTGGCTACCAGCTTGCCGCTCAAAAGCCATCTATGGACAGGCAGCAACAGAAATTGCAGTAACTGCTTTAAAGTGAGCTTAAGGAATCAACCACAGTAGGTCTGGGACAGCCTCTAATTGTGGGTAAGATGAAAGGAGGAGATGAAAAGTCCGTAGTCACTCAGTGAATACAACTAAGCAGGGATTTCCTGCATCCAAGCTCACGTTTTTTTAAAATACCTGCCTTCATAATTTTCTCCAACATTCAAACAGCTTCAAACAGAACTGGAAAAAAAACTTGTTAAAAACATCTTGCTATTTTTCAGACTTTTTTTGTTTTTGCTATCAACTTGGAATTTTTTTCATAGGACTGAAGGGAAAAATGATGAAAACACAAGTAGAGAATTATGTATAATACAAAATAAATTCAAAAAGAAAACAAAACAAAACAAAATGTATTTTTGGTCTTGACTCTGGGTAGAAAATTTGGGTGGGTCCTTGTTTAATATTCTTATGCTTTCCTCTTCAATTTGGATAGTATATTTCTTTCCCTATCCTAAGAAAAACACATTACTATTTTTTATAGTAATAGTTACTAGAAGAAGTAAACTATAGAAAAAAATGATGGATGAGCCTTTCTTTCTTTTTGACTTAGTGACATGTGAAAATAAACTGCTCTTGTGTTATCTCAGTGACCCCTTGAGGTGGTCTATAGGAAGCCAGATAACTTTAGTCCTTAAAAAAAATCCAAGAAAGAGAATTTAAAGAGTAAAAACAGCAATTTCAAAAATTTTGACCTTTCTGAACTGCAAAGTGTGCCTGACAAATTCTGCCTCTTCCCGCAAATAGCTTGCAGAGAGTGATGACAGTACTCTTTCCTGAGGTTTTGGCCCAGTAGAATAATGAACAATTCCAGACTAGTTCATAAAAATCATCCTATAAGTTCCTGGCCAGGCAGATCGTATTTTCCACATAGTAAGAATTCACTGTTTATCTTTATTTTTCCCTGGAGGCTAAAATGCTTTGTTTATACATGTTGACAGTGAGTTGTAGTCCATGTTCACAGAGTCAGAATTTACAATGGTGTTTTCCTAAGTTAGCAACTATTAACTTGCTCCATGCAATGTATTTAGTTCTTTGAAATATTTAAATACAAATTGTGAAGAAGCTTTTGAGATACTGACTTAAGAGTTCCTGATAATAATTAGTGATGTTGTATAGATAATACTTGTCTCAAATAATGAGGATATAAACTCAAAACAATAAGGCGAATTCTCAAGGTCTGAATTAACTAGAAGATCCCAAATATTAAAATGTGTCAAAAACTATATGTAAATGTAATATCCAAATCTTCAATGACAGAGCTATGTGAATGTGAAGTTTGGCATAAGTAAGCTGTATGTGTAATTACTAAATAGTAGGGGAAAGCTAAATATATAATTAATTGCTTAGCCAGGGATGAGTCAAGATTGAATCATATAAAAATGGCTGTTGTAAAAAAAAATTGTGGGAAATCTTATTAAGAATCCCAATATTGAGGTTGCCAGATTTTGAGATTTAGGACATCATGGTTTTTGCTTTCCTTGGACCAGACTTCAAGTTACCTCATTGGGACTTCTTTTTTTCCCCCCTCAGAAAACTTGTTTCTCAGCTTTATTACCAAACTCTTATATTTTTGTCTTCTGTTTAAGTATTTGTTTAATTGAATCAAAAGGTAGAACTGTGCTGAATTTGTGTATCTCTTTCACTTTGCCTTTTCTCATTAAAATTCATGGAACTGACACTATTGTTTCCCCAAGATGACATTTTAAAAGTTGTGATTACTTTCTAAGCTACCAGCATTTAAATCATATATTATTTTGAAATCCTTTTCTGAGATGATAATTTTGACAAGACTTCTTTTTTTTTTTTCTTCCTGATTTTGTTTTCTACTACAGTGAGGAGAGGAGATGTTCTGGCAGCATGGAGTGGGATTCGTCCCCTTGTAACAGATCCCAATTCTAAAGACACTCAGTCCATATCTCGAAATCATATTGTGCATGTTAGTGACAGCGGCCTTGTGACTATCGCAGGTACTAGAGTGTTCCTTCTAATTCTTTTCTTTCTTTCTTTCTTGTTAGAATTATTTCTTAGTGATAAGAAGGAAGCTGGTCAGATACATATGCTGAGGTTCTCAGTTCTGAAACACTAGAAGTAGAGTTGGAAAACTGATGCCCTCTAAATAACATGGATGACAGATCCCATCAGCTTTATCCAGTAAGGGTAGTGTTGTGGTAGGATTGCAGGTGTCTGTCTTCCTGTACAATAGAAATATTTCATTCTAAGAGCCTTTTCTTTAAAATTTTAGTCTGTATATTTTTAAATAGAGGCCTAAGGGATCAATCTTTGTACACTATCTGTATTTGTTGATATTCCCAGGTGGGAAGTGGACAACTTATCGCTCAATGGCCCAGGATACCATTGATGCTGCAGTAAAATCTCATAACCTTCAGGCCAGTCCTTGTAAAACTGTAGGGCTGCTCCTGCAGGGTGCAGAGGGCTGGAGCCCTACCCTTTATATCCGCCTGGTTCAAGATTATGGACTTGAAAATGAGGTGAGTTTGTTGTTTATTCAGGTTAGTAGAACCACTTAAATCCACAGAATTCCATGCTGAAGGGTATGAATGGAATGGAACTTTGTAGTCTGCTTGTTTGCCTGTGAGGGCTCTCTCTGAAGTTCTATCCCCTTGAATAGTATGGAATAGAGGCAGGGGAATAATTCACCCCAAATGAGTGGGAGGTGATTTCGATAAACATGATTGTAAACTGTGACATAAATGGAGACCATAGGGAGCAAGTTAAATCCTCAAGTTGTGACTCTGCCTGGAAATCCCCACCACAGCCAGTTGGTGAGTGCTCTGAGGACAACAAAACAGTCAAAAGAGAAATGGGATAAAGAGCAAAGGTGATTGAGAAGGATTATTGTAGAAGGCAAGGAGAGGATGAGACAAACACTTGAAAAGATAGTGGCAAAAGATTACCTTAATCAAAATTCTTCATATGTTGTCTTAACAGCTCAGTACAGATCTTAGTTCATTGGAAGAAGATAAACAGTGTTATTGACCACTTTTTAAAATTTTAATTATTCCTAGACTGCATGTAGTTTATTGTTATGGGCTTGCTGGCTTTTTGCCTTTGATACCATCTTGGGTTGGCTATTGAATCACAGACAAGGGAATGACTCCTAACAAGATGGAGTTCTCTTCCAAAAGGCGTCGAGTCTCTTAACCTCTTCTCAATTCCACAGGTGGCTCAACATCTTGCAAATACATTTGGGGACAAGGCTTTTGAAGTGGCAAAACTAGCCCAGGTCACTGGGAAAAGGTGGCCTATTGTGGGGAAACGTCTTGTCTCAGAGTTTCCATATATCGAGTCAGAGGTACGAAATGCTTTGTGTTGCTGCTTGTCTCCCTCCTCCTTTCCTGCATTCTTGCTTTTGGTTTTGAAGGTTCTCTTTCCTACCCTATTAAAATTGGAAGCTTCATTTGCCTCATCTAATCAGCACGAGAAAAGGCTTGTTCTATTCTTACATGAATAGCAAATTCTGAAATATTTTACTCTGTCATGATAGAGTACACCTGAAAGGTATACATGCAATGACCAGTAGGAAATTGGTCAATCCCACTAGAATCCTGAGAAGACTGAGGTAAAAAAAAAGATGTAGAGGAAGGAATCAGTAGAATACCCAAATGTGTTTTTCCAAAAGGCAACTGGACTTTCTTAGAGATTTTTCTTTGAAAACATTTCGCTTCTCATCCAAGAAGCTTCTTTGGCAGATGGTAAAAGATTGGAGAAGTTTAGATCAGGGGTCCCCAACTCCCAGGCCACGGCCCAGTATCAGGCTGCGGCCTGTTCAAATCCACACCTCGCAAACAGTGGGCAAGCACATGTGCATGCATGCAGCTCCATTTGCACGAGTGGCGGGCGAGTGTGTGTGCCTGCGAAGCTCCATTTGTTTGAGCAGCATGTGCCCGCTACTTGTGCAAATGGAACTGCGCACCCGCGTACCCCGTCCCTTCTCACAGAACCATTCCCTCTCTCCCTCCCCCGCTGATGCTGGCATTCCACAAAGCCAGAAAGATTGGGGACCACTGGTTTAGCTATTTAGATGTGAGGTTAAATCTTCTCCCCCAAACATACATATTTGCTAACCTGTAATTCCAGGTACATCACCGTTGTAATCCAAGAAGATGAATGGGAAGAGGCGCCTCTTGTAACTGTTGAAAAGTTTGGTTAACAAGCCTAAATAAATATGTTCTAGAGTAAAAATGGTAGTAAATAATTCCAACATGGGTTGTTATCAGGTTACATTGCATTTCATTTCTGTTGTACAAATTTCTCAAACCGAAGCAGTTACTCTTTTCAAACATTTTAGATTGAGTATGCCATCGGTGAATATGCTTGCACTGCGGTGGACATAATTGCTCGTCGCACTCGTTTGGCTTTTCTGAATGTCCAAGCTGCCGATGAAGCTTTGCCAAGAATCATTGAGATAATGGGGAAGAAACTGAGATGGAGTGAACAGAAGAAGAAGGTATTGAAGAGGCTCCTGGTTTCACAGTCAGAAAGCTTATGGGAATGTTTCCAAGAAGTTATTTGACTTTGGTGGAAAATTTGAATAATTTTCTCAATAACCAATGGTTGCATGATGGTTCATGTGTCTGGACAAAGTAAGGGAGGCTCATTTGCATAAACCCCACTCAGTCATAGAGTTCACTGAATTCTGTGGGCTCCATCAAAGGGATTGTCCATATGTATCACTAGTTACTACTTGGGTTAACAGTTCTTAATGTGAACATTGAACTTCTTGCTGTAATGTACAGATCAGATCCTGCTATGGCATAGGTGACAAATGATGGTTTAAAAAATACTGACAAAGTTATGTGTGAATTATGCCAATCTCTCAGCTCATCTCTACCATACAGTTTTGTTTTGTAAAATGAGAGACAACACACACACACACACACACACACACACACACACACACACACCCCTTGCAGGAACTCTCTTCTCACCACAAACAGCACACATGTATTTGTAGAAAAACCAAAGCCCTGTGCAGATATGGTTAAACTAAAGAAATGAATGCACTGAAGTTATAGGCCAAGTATCCTCCTCCCACATGTACCACACCTATAGTTCTCCCAAACAAACGTCCACAAATGTAGCATTGAGTGAGAAGCTCTTCACACAGACAGCAGTGTGCGTGCTGGCTTCCACATGAGAGAGATAACTGGTGTTGCAAAGTACTTTTTTTTTTAACCCTCTGTATTTGAAAAGGAGTTCTTGGGTCTTATTCCTGGTCTTTTGAAAATAAAAGATGCAATCTTACCTAGCCTGCATGCTGTGCCGAGGGCTCCTTCGTCACAGCTGGATAGCTGCTTTCAGTTACAGGTGCCTGTTTTCAAGTGCAGGATTTTGAGCATAAAAGGCAGCGTAAAGCAGACAATGATAAAAGGGAGATGGCCTTCCTCCAAATGACCCTCTTTGCTTACTGAGATCATCGAGGAGGTTCACCTGCAGTTGCCATGAGCTCATCTGGCTGCCAGCCAGAATCAAGCCAACTCTTTTGTCGCTCAGGTTCCTTGGAACAGACTCCCTGCATGGCGAGGGGCCTGAGCTTTTCATTAGCTTTTAGGAACGCTGTTACATCATACCTTTTTGTACCAGCTTACTGAGTCAAACGGTTGATTTTTAATTTAATTTGTTTTGCTGTTTACATTTTAATTGCTTTTGAAATCATCTTTCAAGTCAGGGGTCCCTAACCCCCAAGCTATGGCCCCTGTACCAGGCCACGGCCCGTTCAGAACCATGGTGTACAAGCGGCAGATAAGCACATTTGCGCGAGTAGTGGGCACTTGTATGGGAAGCTCCATTTATGCAAGCAGACGCGTGCTCCTGCCGCTCGCACGAATGGAGGTTCGCGCATGAGGTGTGCATGGAACCATCCCCTCTTCCCCCCTCGTCCCGCTGGTCCTCAAAGCCTGAAAAAGGTTGAAGACCCCTGTTTTAAGTGTTTATTTATTATTTATTTATTTATTTTGTCGCATTTCTATGCCGCCCAACTCCCAAGGGATTCTGGGCAGCTCCCAAGGGACTCTATTGATTTTAATATTTGCTTTATGTGTAAACCCTTGGGAGCCTCTAGTAGAGGAAGGGAAGGAAGGAAGGAGCTTGCCGTTTCCAAATTATAGACTCCATCATTACCTTGCTGCCTGAAGAGAATAATCAGCACATGCCATCAGCGTAAAAGAACTAAATGCATTAAACCCAGAAACTCCTCACTTAGGGCATTCATTGTGCTAAAACTTAAAGGCCATCTCTTGGTCCTTCTGTCTGCAAGCGCAACATCGCTGTGAGTTGCCTGTATGGATTAAGGGCATGATACATCCCTAAAAATTCTTTACCTTGCACGTCTCCCGGGGTAATTATCACTTGATAATCAACACTTGTACAACCAAACCAGTGATCTAGCTGAAGCATGAAATGCTGCCTAATCTTAATTACCTTGTTCACCTTTAAGCACTTTTTGGTCATCAACTGCTGATATTCCTCTAAGGACCAGCAATTATAATTAAAGTGAAAGGAGCCAATAAAACATTCCAGCAAAGGAGAAATTCAGAATGTAAATATTTGCTGTTACCCTACAGCTCAGATTGTGTGCTCTCCCCTCTTAGGAAGAGCTTGCAACGGCAAAAAAGTTCTTGTACTATGAAATGGGCTACAAGGCACGGTCGGAGCAACTGACAGATCGGAGTGAAATCACTTTATCCCCAGTGGATATCGACAGGTAACTGGGCAAATGGCTACTACTTAATTTCAAGGGATTTGGATGTATCATATGCGGTATTTGAAATATTGTCAGCCCTACAAGCAGAGTTGTGCTCAATTTATGTATTTGCCCATATCTGATCTCTTTTTCCCCTCTCTGAGAAATTCAAACGTAATTGTATTTTTATATTTGGTCAGAAAAAGGTAGAGGCCACTAAACCATTTATTTATTTGTTTGTCTCCCTGAAACAAATTGAGTTGAGAAATAACTCAAGGCAGTGAACATATACTTTCCTTCACCTATTTTCCTCACAATTGGGGAGGGGAGAGAGAGGGAGGGGAGAGAGAGAGAGAGAAGGAAAGTTTGTGGGAGTGGAGGTGTGCATGGATCAAGACAGTTGAGAATCCTTTACATGACTAAGTGAGGTTTTTCTTTGCTGGTTTAAAACTGCTTATGCAGTATGTATAGATTTTTCATGCGTTATCTATGTTGCAGGTATAAAAAAAGATTCCACATGTTTGATAAAGAAAGCAAAGGTTTTATTACTATATTGGATGTGCAGAGTGTACTACAGGTAACATTTTACTTCATTATTATTTCTTTTAATTCATCGGAATTTCCAGGCATGATATTAATAGTGTCTTGTTAATCCAGCCATGTGAGTTTTTTCTCTTTTTCATATATTTTATAGAGCATCAACGTTCAAATTAATGAAAGTGCACTCCATGAGATTTTGAATGAAGTGGATTTGAACAAAAATGGGCAGGTTGAACTCAACGAGTTTTTGCAAGTGAGTACTTCTTTTAATTTATACATGTATATCTATATCAATCTAATATAATGGTATAAAAAAAACCTTGCAATTCTCATAATATTCAGTTCATTAATATTGGAAGAGAAAATGTACAGGCATTCATTTCTGGCAGATATTATTCAAAAATGGAAACCACACCTTAGTTGTTGCACAATGGAAAATATTTCTTTGTTTCAGTTAAAGCAGGGGTGTCAAACTCGTGGCCTGCGGGCCAGATGCGTCACACGCTAGCCATGCCCACGCTCTGTTTAGCAAAGGGGGGAAAGTTGCGATACATCACGTGATGATGCCGTGATGACACGAGTTTGACACCCCTGAGTTAGAGGAAATCAATCAGTCAAATCAATTACATTCTGTCACTAAAACAGAGGTGTCAAACTGGATTTCTTCAAGGGCCAGATCAGCATTGTAGTTCTCTGTGGGCTGGCAGGGGAGGGGAGGGGAGAGCCAAAATGAGGTGTTGGCGGGGGGCTGCATGTGGCCCCCTCTACTCTGTTTTCAGCCTGAACGGCCTCCTGCAGCACTCTGCTGGCCGAAAACGGGCCACAGGACAGCCGCATGTGGCCCATTTTAACCAGCAGAGACACCGCAGGTCAATCCTTTGATATTCCCAAGCCGGCCCTGTGGGCTGGATTTAAGCACCCCGCAGGCCTTGAGTTTGACACCCCTGCACTAGAACATAATACACATCAAATGTATGCATATTAAATAACATACACCTTTTATGCTGCATCCCCTATTAGTTCTGTTAACTTGCATGTATACTAGATATGAAGTTATTAGGACAGGTAGGAGAGAGGTTCCTATGTTTAATGAGTTGATTTTATGGTGCGAGATCTCTGCAGTATCTGCACAGTATTATTATAGAAGTATGAAAGAGGGAGAAATGCCTCAAATACCAAAATAAAAGTAGTAAAATGATTTTCAGGTCACCATCTGAAAGTAAAGCCAGGAAATCTTTGAAATCAAGGTTCTTGACTTTTATGATCTTGTCAGATTTTATTAAAAGTTGACCTTGGCCTTGAATTTGGAATCTTTGAAAGATTCCTTATAGCAGTAATTATCCAATCAGAGGAAAGTATAGAATCAGTTGCTCATGATCTCACTTGTGGCTATTATTCATAGTGCTGCTGCTCAGGATAGGAACTTTTAATGGTTACCCCCCAGTTTGGGTAACTTTTCTTTAGTATGCTTGTAGCCAGTGCTAGTATTCATTTATTTGATTGATTGATTGATTAGCCCTTGGGCCATATCAACGTGCAGAGTTCCAGAAACAAATTATTACCAAAATTTGATAAAAGCAATTTAAAATGGAATAGGATAAAATACAATTTAAAATGAAATTGGAATAAAATACAATCTAAAATGAAATTGGAATAAAATACAATAATTTAAGATGTAGATAAAATATGATAAAATTATATTTCAGTGTCACCTCTACAATCTACCCCAATCAGTCCCAGATATGCAGATCTCAACCGAACCATTTTGCTTAAATACTGTGCTGTGTTAAATGTTATTTTCAGATTCTGGCCGCACATAAGATAAGTTGTTTTGATATGGGGATCCCAATGGATCATTTGTTTGATATATAGGCCAAGGTACCTGTCTCTAACCCTCTTATACAGGCAACAATCAAATAGGATGTAAGCCAGGTTTTCTACCTCTGCCGCTCCACAAATGCAGAGACGTCCATTGTAGGGTATAGAATGGAATGAATAAATAAATAAAAGTGCTAGTATGGCATTGGGTAAAATGTTGCATTTTTGCTTTCTGAATATATTAATCCACATTTTAAATTTTGAATTGCTCCAGCAATTTCTGCCTTTAAAAAAAATGTAACAACCAATTTTCACCTTCCTTTTTTGACTTCGCTCAACCAGGTTTTTTGTCAGTGTTGTTTTTCACTCCTATTTTTAAATTTATCACCTGTTAAAATGGGTTATAAAACAATAAGCCTGCATAAAAAGTAGCAGTTTTAAAAAACCTGTAAAAACAAGAAAAGAGGCACAGCAGCATAAATTCACCTCTAAGTTCTAGGAATAGAAATGAGTCTCCAGATGGTGCCAAAAACTTGGCAAAGCTTGTACAATTGGAGAGTTCTCCAAACAGGATGTATATAAATAATTATCGCCTATATTGAAGTTCTGTCCTGAATTGGAGTGATACTCACAAGTGGGATAATCAGCAATATGAGCAATAATTTACATTTTCTTCTGAGAAACCTTTAAGTCATCATTTTACTGAAAAGTTTTTAAAAATAAATCTGTAAACCACTACAATAGAAGTTGGAGGGAAATTTACCCTGCTAAAGCCAACAATCTCATCTGTTGAAAAGACACACTTTCTAAATGCGGACAAGCATCTCTCAACCTGTTTGGCAGAATCTATTCTGTTTATTTTCCTGTGGTAAAAAATAACCATTTTGCACCAGTGAGAGGCAGGGGATCCTTCTATAAATTGCACTCTTGTTGCTGTTTGGCTCTTGGTTTAGTTCAAGTCATTGTCATGCACTGTATTCTCTCTAAGCGCAGCTACTTAAATTGCCGTGTATGTTCCTCCAACCCCTTAACCTCTAATGATATATGAAATTTGGAATACTGCATCCAGTTTTGGTTATCACAATATAAAAAAGATGTTGCAGAGAAGAGTAACAAAGATGATTAGGGGACTGGAGGCTAAAACATATAAAGAACAGTTGCTGGAATTGGGTATGTCTAGTTTAATGAAAAGAAGGACTAGGGGTGACATGATAGCAGTGTTCCAATATCTCGGGTTGCCAGAAAGAAGAGGGAGTCAAGCTATTCTCCAAAGCACCTGAGGGTAGAACAAGAAGCAATGGATGGAAACTAATCAAGGAGAGAGAAACAACCTAGAACAGTGATGGCTAACCTTTTTGCCATCGTGTGCCAGGAGAGGGGGGGGCGGGGGATGATCGTGCGTGCACGTGCCCACGCGCATGTGTGTGCAACCCCCTCCCCCCCGCTCCTGGCACATGATGGCCTGGTAGGTCCGTTTTTCTTTCTTACCTGGTTCCAAATCCTCTCTGTGTATCTGGGAACGGCGAAAACAGCCTTTCCCACTCCCTTGGAGGCCCTACGGAGGCTGAAAGGGCCCATTTCCCAACTCTCGGTGGGACAGGAAGTGACATTTTTTGCTGCCCCCAGCCTCCAGAACCTCTCTAGGAGTCTCTAAGAGCCTCTCTAGGAGTCTCTGGAGGCTGGGGACAGAAAAAAACGTCACTTCCTGTCCCACCGGGAGTGGGGAAATGGGCCCTTTCAGCCTCCGTAGGTCCTCCAAGGGAGTGGGAAAGGCTGTTTTCGCCGTTCCCAGATACACAGAGAGGATCTGGAGCCAGGTAAGAAAGAAAAACGGGCCTTCCCCACCCACCCCCCAGGCACTCCAGAGGCAGGAAACAGCCTGTTTCCCTACTTCTGGTGGGCCCAGAAGGCCCGAAAATCAGCTGGCCGGCACGCACATGCGCCCCAGAGCTGAGCTGGCGTCCCACTAATATGGCTCCGCGTGCCACCTGTGGCATGCGTGCCATAGTTCGCCATCACGGACCTAGAACTAAGGAGAAAATTCCTGACAGAACAATTAATCAATGGAACGACTTGCCTCCAGGAGTTCTGGGTGTCCCAACACTACAGATTTTTAAGAAGAGGTTGGACAACCATTTGTCTGAAATGGTATAGGCCCTATACACTATAGGGTTTGCTGAACAGCAAGACACCATCACTAAAGACATGCAGGCCACAGGCCTGTGCCTCAGAGACGCAGTGACTGTGCAAAGTGGCATTCAATGATCCGAAAAGCGGACCCTGCATCTGCGGGAATACACTAGAGAGAAGAAGTATAGTGTTTGCTGCTTGAGCAGGGAGTTGGACTGGAAGACCTCCAATGTCCCTTCCAATTCTGATATTCTGTTATTAAGTGATTATAGTGATAATTCAACTCCTCTAAAAAAGGTTCAGAAAAAAGGCTGCCCTTCCTTCCTTCCTTCCTTCTTTCTTTCCTTCCTTCCTTCCTTCCTTCCTTCCTTCCTTCCTTCCTTCCTTCCTTCCTTCTTTCTTTCTTGTGAACTTATATGGTAATACACCTCCTTTTCATAAAGAAGAGGAAGGAAGAACAGCATTGTTTTCACTATCGAGGGCATATATTTCCTTATCCATACACAGCAGAATAAAACAAACTAAGTTCCAGTAATGTTGAACTCTACCTTTGACTTGGCTACTTCTTGCCAACAAACAAAAAATGTGATCGCATTCTTTACGATAGTAGAATTTGAAAGAGTGTAAATGTTGTATGTAAGTGTGACTGTTGAGTTTTAAAGTTTTAGTTCTTTTTAAATCAAGAATTGAAATTTTGGTTCTCATTGAAAGAGCAACTTTGCAATCTGAGAGTGAGTGCTCCTTGATCTTCATCCATTGGATTTGTTGGAAGCAAATTGCCTTTGACACCTTCACACAGTGATGTCCAGAGTCCTTTCCCTGGTGATTTGGTGACAATTATCTATACCTTAATTTCCTCTCATTGATACTAGAATATGCCCTACATAGGACTATACCTGAAAAATGTAGGAAAGCTACAATTGGTGAAAGATTTTATTTATTTATGTCTCACACTATTATGGCCACCCATTTTACAAAAAGCAAGTCTAGGCAATAGGGTGTACAATGCAGCAACTAAGCTACTAAATGGTATAAAATACAGCCATAATTTAATGCCTGCATTGAAAGATCTGAACTAGCTTCCAGTTGCTTATTGGTCACAATGTGAGATGTTTGGATTGACTTCTACAACCCTGAATAGATTGGAGACTGACTGTATGAATGAAGGTTCACGCCCTTCATTATAAATCTGTCCATTGCAACAATACAACCAATAGTAATCCTAGTGATCCCAGTTCTAGATGTGGCAGTCTCTGGTTGTCAAGAACCAGGAAAGGGAGAAGATCGACAAATGAACAGACAGGAAGTCAGTGAGTAGGACAGGGAAGAAAGAGGTATCGGCAAGAGCTTGCAGTACATTTTTATTGCTAAACCGTCCTGCTTTGGTGATGACATTGGAATTGAGCTATTCGGCATCACTTGTCCTATAAACTGTTCCATTATTCTGTGAATCATAGGGGATAATTTAGTGTGAAGTAGAACAAAAGAGCATGTGCCTGTTTCCCCCCCCTCTCCAAAAAAACCTCCCATGTGGCATAATACACATTTGAGGGCTGTAGAGAGACTTGCAAAATGTTTCCAAGTGTCCCTTTGACTCCTTTTATGCAAGCAGCTGCTTATTTGTTTTCAGTTGTTCGCCAGGTTTATTTTTGCAGAGCCTTTCTTGGTCAGGTTTTTCAATTGACTGCCAGGTCCTTCCTGCGCTGTGGCAATGATGAATGCAGAACATGAGATAAATTAATGCTGGGGATTTCGGTCCATGTCAGCCCTTTCTTCACTGCATGTCACGTTAAACAAACAAGATCAAGGCAAAGGAAAACGGTAATTGTCTCTCTCAAGATGGGCTGCAGATAAAAGCACTGTTGAATCTAAATGCGGAAATGTGAAAGAGAGAAAGAAAAGGAAAGAAAGAACGGAAGAAAGAAAGAGCAGCCTGTTCTCTGAACATTTTTTAGAGCAGTTGAAAAATATTTTGTATGATTTAAATCATGCCAGTTATATGTATATATGTGTATATTTTTCTCTCAGCTGGGTTTTTCCTATGTAAATCAAGATCTTTATAAGAAAAATACACATAAAGGCCTACGAAAAGACAAGAAAATAAATATATATGTATGTATGTATATGTGTGTGTGTGTGTGTGTGTGTGTGTGTATTTATTTTATTTATTTATATATATATATATATATATATATATATATATATATATATATATATCCCTCACCTAATTGTACGCTTATCTCTTATTTATTTGCAAGGCTCCCAAAGTATAGAACTTACTTTTAAATATTTCTAAGAGCAGTAGTCTCATTTCATGGCCACGTTTCAATCTTCTCCAGGCTTGCTCTCCAATCTGTTAGCTTTCTTCTCCTCAAATTCCTTAGGGAGAGTACGATGCTGGAAAGATTGCCATATTTGTTTAAGAGGGAGCTTATTTGAATTGGCTGTAATGTAAGAGAGCCCTCCAAATATGTGGCCATTAACTTCTAGGATTCTCGGCAGAGGCCATGTTGGCTGGGAATTCTGGGAATTGGCCCATCCATCTGGAAGGGCCCCAGATAGGGGAAGGCTGGTGTAAGAAGTGAAAACTGTTTATCCTGCTGTCTTATTTCCGTGGAACTGTCTTTCCATAAAAAGATGTCCAAAGATGTATTTATGTTGCTGCTTCTGCTGTTGTAGTTGAAACCATTTTTATTCTGTTATTCCGGAGAGGCGGGAAAAATGTACGTCAGAATTATTTACATATCAGTCCCTACCCTTTGGTTTTACAAAACAGAAGTTAACAACCCAAAAGGAATACCGAATTTGATGGGGAAAATGGGAAATAAAAATAAACACAAGAGACTGAATCTATATTATAGGGTGGTTCCTTTTTTGTTGGGAGGGTACAGAAAAGCATGTCTCTTTTTGCTTCATTTCTGGCAAACAGGTAGATGGACCAGTGTATCTTGGTCTTCCCTTTTCAATCTTTTATATACAAGGAGTGAGGGAGTTTTCAAGTCATTGGGGCATGTATAATGTTGAAAAATTAAGGAAACTGAACCACCCAACATCAAGTTGGTAGAGATATGCCAAATTATAAGGGAAGGCTTCTAAGACGGGATGTGGAGATAACAGTATCATCTGATAATGTAGTGACACACAATATTGACTTTAAAGTTTTCTCTATCTTGTCTCTTTAGCTCATGACTGCTATTCAGAAAGGATATGTATCTGGAAGCCGGCTTGCCGTACTTATGAAAGCAGCTGAAGAGAACATTCATCAGCGGGAAGTGATTTCAGTGGACAGGAGTTGTGGTGGACTGTGAATTGGAGGTGGGGGGTGGGCTTACAGCTTACAAAAAGGTGTGCCCCCTTGGTTGCCTCTTTCAATGCTGAAAAACATTCCACTGCTTTCAGATGTCTCTGCTTCTCCTCACTCTGAGCAACTGTACAGAAAGTCACATTGTGCAGCTCTTCTTTTTACATTTGTGTGAAGAGTCTACTTGACTGGTGGCCTGTAGAACTGGCTTTCTCTAGAATCCATGGCTAACAAGACCATGAAAAGGAGAAACTGTCCACCTTTTTTTGTTTTTCCTGGGCTAATCTTGGGAGTTGAACACTCAAACCATGGCAAGGATCCAGGTGATAACCAGACATGAATGTAGATTTCTTTGTTATACAAAAGCAAGAGTAATTTCTGTCCTACATTAATAGGGTCCTCTCTCCATTCTCTTTCTGCCTTTTAACCAGGCAAAAGTGGACGATGCCAGCATGCCTTTCATATGTTAAAAATTGACTTTTTTTTTTTTGTTAAACCCCCAGATACTTTTTTTTTTGTCTCCCCACCCTTTCGGAGAAGTACATTGTGCTAAATATTCATCGCTTGCCTAGAACTTTGGTGCAAACATTTTTTATAATGGCCACAGTCTATTAAAAAGCGCATGCCATAAAAATGAGTGATTTATCATGGAGGAGAGTGCTTGCATTTAGAATTTTCATAGAC
Organism: Pantherophis guttatus; assembly: GCF_059756535.1. Classification (NCBI taxonomy): domain Eukaryota; kingdom Metazoa; phylum Chordata; class Lepidosauria; order Squamata; family Colubridae; genus Pantherophis; species Pantherophis guttatus. The sequence continues at coordinate 144,898,273 of NC_142063.1, forward strand.
TGTATCCCAAAATAGAAGTGTAATGTCCAACCAAGGAATTGCAGTGATACAATTGTATTTTAATAAGAGGCGATGTGGGGCCTAATTCTTCTAAAATGTCCTAAACCCAAAAAGCCAGCATAAAGTAGAAAATAAATATATCCAATGGTGCTTGTTACTTTACCACAGAAAGGAATTGCCATTCCTTCCCTGGTACATCTTGTGTATAAAAAAAAGAGAGCTAAATCCTGTATCATGTGGGTGGTTTGACTTGGCTCTGAAATTTCCATAGAAATGTTAAGAAAAGGGTTTCTGAAATCTGACTTTATTTGTGATAGGTGCCCTATAACTCCTCAGAAAAATAGTGAATAAAATACTGAGCAAGATTACACTACTTTCTTGCTAGGGTTGCTCGTTCAATTTTAGGATATATTTTTTTTTAAACCCAAAACTTTTACATATTATTTAAAATCATTTTAGGTAAAAACCCTAGTTTTTAGGATAGAAATCTTCCAGAATACAATGATAAATTAATCGCAAAATCAGTAGAAGTTTTGCTTTTTGCTGTTTGGAAAATGAAATTGCAGCAAAGTGCAAACCTAAAAGGAAGAAAGTCATGCTACTGTGGAAAGTTTGTTTTTGTACCTCTGATGTCCTTGTTCATTTGTTGTTTGTTACAGGTTTTAATAACACTTCATATTCTAATGCAATTTATAGATCAGTAAAAGTTGTAGTACCTGCAGAGCCAAATTCTTTCATTTACTTATTTTAGCATTTCAGTGCTGTGCATTTCTTCACTCTTCAGAGCAGTCTGTAGGCACTGGTCCTTCATAATGTCTCAATATAAAAATGAATTTAAAATTAAGAATTACTCTATATTCAAAAAGTGAATATATCAATGGCATCTATTGTTAGAAGTAGACATTGCTATGTAAAAACAGCCATTAACATGAAGCACTCCTGTTTTCTATTTAGAAATTTAGGCAGCATTGAAGGGAAGGAGCAAGGTCTTCATAAAGGATATTAAAAGATAGTATTCTAAAAAATGCCCTCTAGCAAAATTCTCTGTAGACCATTTCCCATGTAAGTTACTGTTATGATCAAGAAATGTCAGCCCTGTGTTTTATAGGTTAAGAGTAGAGGTGGAAGCCAAAGCAAGATTCTCATCCTCTTTAGGCCCGGAGCACTTCAGAATGACTTGGGATACAGGTCTAAACTGGGCCTGCACTTGACAGTGGAGATCTCTCTTTTAGCACAAAGAGTTGGAGTATTTTTTGTGGCATATCTTTCTTTTCCTCCCCCACCTCCTAACGCCAACGTATATTGGATGCTTTTTACACACCCTTTTCGATTCGTTCCGTTTTCCTTAGGCCAAAAAACGCCAAGCCTTAACACAAAAGCTATTATAGATAGCTTTTCTAAGATTGCAGAAGCATGGAGAGGTCCAAAAAAGACGTTGAGATGCTGGTCGTTGCACATTTAATTAATAATTGAGGCACCATTTTTCTGTTTGAGGCAAAAGATTAATGGCAGGTAACAAGAGATACAAGTGCATCTCGTCCATGTGAAACACCTTGTCCATTGGAAACATTAAGGGTTACGCAAGCACTCAAAATGTAGTGAGGCTGGGGATCATGGGGCTGATATATACTAAGGATCTACCACAGTTCTTAAGGGAAGAGTTTTAATGAGCATTTGAGTGCACACCTTTACAAATAGACTTCTCTGATAACCAGAGGTTGGACTAATGTCTAATGTTTGTCCTTAGCCCAGCAAAGGTCTCTTCACAGGGTCTGTCATGTTTTGCTGTTGATGCCATCATCACACCCTGATCAGGAAGCCATGATTTCTTTTATGCATTGATTTGAACTCTAGATGTTTTAGCCAATGCACCCCTCTTCTTCCTATGGGCAGGGAAAGTATTATTTCCCTATATCATTTTACAGTGGCTCGCTTCAGTTAAAAGTAGACTCTCTACTTGGTTTCTTTGTGATAGTATTTCTTTGTATATTTGGAAGGGAATATATATGAATGTATAGGAAGCACAAAGCTCCTTTCTGTATAACAGTAATTTGGTGTGATACTACTGTACAATTGTTTCGAAAACAAAGAAATATAGGAGCAGGCAGTTCTCTAGTGGTTGTGTGTGTGTATGAATAGGTAAGCACACATATATCTATGCATATATGCATATGTATACATATACATATACCGCATGTTTTTCCATCTGGCACTTTTATGTATTGCGCTGGGTTATTGTTCAGGATTGGACTGTTAAATACTGTGTTTGAGGCTGGGTTGTCATTTTTATAACTGTCTTGGTGTTTTATTGCCATTATTTATTACTTTTGATATACAGAATGAGCTGCATGCATTTATAGAGCAATAAGAGGATGTATTTAATGTGCCTTGTTTTTAACTGAATAAGATCTGAAAGCATGAATCAATAAAACTGATTAAAATGGTCCACTCGTTGGCATTTTGATGTTAGTGGCAGTTACGGAAATAAAGTTGATTAGCTCGGAAACCCCACCCCCAGCTACCTTCCTTTTTCCTTGATTTTTTTTTCTTTGCTTATGATTAAAAAAAAGTTTAAAACAATCTCTTAAACCTCAGTTTTTAAGAAATGATATGAATTCTTGACCTTAACTTTATATCTAGATGGAAAAATTAAAGAGAAGCCTGTCATGCAGTATTAATAATGGATATTGTCATTGTCATGTTTTGTTGCTGCTATAAGATTCCATCCTCCTCCTCCTCCTCTTCCTCATAATAAGCAAATGACGGATTGTCTCCTGGTTAGACTTTTTAATTTTTAAAATTTTTTTCATTTAACCACCTCTTCTCAGGTGCCACGTTCCCAGCCCACCCTGATGAATTTTATCATGATTAAAATCAATAGAAATAAATGGAAAAGATTACATAATCCATTTTGATCATCTTGCATGTCAGGTTAGCCCGGAGTCGCCAAATCCTGACAAATGTTCTGACATGGAAAAAGGCCATGTATTTTTGGTGAAAGTAAATCAGCAAACCTGTTTATAAATTTTTAATGAAAATGTTATAATTGTCGTATTCTTTTATTGTTCCTAATTTACTCTTGGAGTAGGATTCTTTTTTTCTTAACACTTTGTAGCCCTACTTGCATGAGCATGTAATTAAAAAATTCTTGAATCTGGGATACGTGCTTGTATTGTCACAAGCAGACATAACCTTTATTGCATAATAAGTAGCATGACAGAAAAGCATCATTCCACGTCTACCATTTTATCCAAAACTTCCAAAGCCCACTGCCTTTCTTCTATCAAGTGCTATCTTTATTAAATGTGTGTTAAATTTATTTTTAGTAAATTTGTTGGTGCTTTTTTTTTCTGGCATGA